>NC_044304.2:62874475-63020065 GCF_007474595.2 Lynx canadensis
CCCCCAGTGAGGCAGGGGGTTCGGGAGCAGGGTGAGTCTCAGGCTCTGTTCCTGTCCCGGGACTCCAAGGGGAGGCCCTGATTACCAGCTCCCCTCACCCACGTTCCCTGGGAAGCCTTCGAGGACAGCTGCACAGCCACAGAGAGCAGTCGGACTTTGCAGGGGTAGGTGAGGGGGGCAGCCAGCCCGCAGTCCCCGTGTCCCCACGGATGTCACCTGGGATGGTGGATGTCGGCACACACGGGTGCCAGTTCGGTAGCTGGGCAAGATTTGGGGGGAGGGGCGCACATCTGGGCACGTGCACGGGCAGGCGGGGACCAGGCACAGTCCTGCCCACCTGAGAGCCCAGAGGTGACCCTGGAAGTCACAGGGCACCCCCCCCCCCCACACACACACACACACCGCTGTCTATGGTGACCTGTGTGCTCACAGCTGCGTCTTTTTGGCTCTGAGATCTGCTGAAGCACCTGGTGGTGGCCGGGACCAGGAAAGCCTCCCCGGTTGCGTACTCCCTGCCGGACTGGTACATTCACCACAGCAAGCCGCCCACGGCCGAGCAGAGGCAGTGAGTATCCCAAGGCCTCCTGGGCCATCTCTGTAGCGAGAGGGTAGCTCACTGTGCATTTCATTCATTCATTTATTTATTTTTAAGGTTTGTGTATTTATTTTGAGAGAAAGAGAGATTGAGCAGGGGCGGGGGGAGAGAAAGAGAGAATCCCAAGCAGACTCCAGGCTCAGAGCTGTCAGCACAGAGCCCGATGTGGGGCTCAAACCCATGAACCATGAGATCATGACCTGAGCCAAAGTCTGACGCTTAACCGACTAAGCCCGCCAGGTGGTGAGGCAGTCCACAGTTGGGCAGGGGTGTGGCATAAGTGATCACAGAGTCCCCCAAGCCTGCCTGAAGGAGAGGGGAGGGAGGGGGAGGGAGGGAGATGGACAGGAAGAGGAGGGGGAGGGGAGGAAAGGAGGAGGGCAGGGGGAGGGAAAGAGGGAGAGAGGGGAGGGAGGGAGCAGGGACAGGAATGAGGAGGAGGAGGGGAGGAAAGAAAGGAGGAGGGAGGGGGAGGGAAAGAGGGAGAGGGGAGGGAGGAGAGGGGACAGAGAGGAGGGGGGAGGGGAGGAAGAAAGGAGGAGGGAGGGGGAGGGAAAGAGGGGAGGAGGGAGGGAGGGACTAGGGACAGGAAGAAGAGGGGGGAGGGGAGGAAGAAAGGAGGGGGGCAAGGAAGTGGCACCAGGCTGGGTGCTCCCACCCTGTTCTGCAGGATCCCTGCCATCCTCCATGCCGGATTAATGGGTATGAAGGTTTAACCACGATCAGAACAACGGTTAAACTATGAGTCCAGAAGAGGGCCTTTCGACTTTTTGACGTGAAAACCGTTCTGGCAGAGGGAGTCGGAGGAACGTGAGGAGAAAAAAAAGGTGACAGGCGTTCTGACAGCAGCGTTCCCCTGCTTACGGCTCCCTGAATAAGCCAGTAGCCACTGGCTGTGTGTCTCATTCATGTTCTGTGTGTTAAATGTTTATTATTTGAGAGGGGGAGGGGCAGAGGAGAGAGGGAGACACGGAATGCTGAGGCAGGCTCCAGGCTCCGAGCTGTCAGCACAGAGCCCGACGAGGGGCCAGAATCCACGAACCGTGAGATCCTGACCTGAACCGAAGTAGGACGGTTTAACTGACTGAGCCACCCAGGTGTCCCGGATTTTTAAAAAATGATTATTTATTATTATTTTGGTGGGTGGGGGGCGGGGGGCGGTGGGCTAGTGAGAGAGGGAGAGAATCCCAAGCAGCCTCCGCACTGTCAGCACAGAGCCCTATGCGGGGCTGGAACTCACAAACGGTGAAATTGAAACAGACCCGAGCTGAAATCAAGAGTGGGACGCTTAACCGAACTGAGCCCCCAGGAGCCCCGATGGTGGACTGTTTTCAGGATCCCTGGGTGCCACAGCACACGTCTAGGGGACCTTTGAAATGCTAAAGGCCGCACAGCCCCCCATCAGGCAGGGTCATTCTCTGGAGCCATTGACGGAAGCTGTGTGTGAGGGCGGGTGATAGCGAGGGGGACGGGCGCCCGTCAGGACGACCCGGACAGCAGCCCTGTATCCTTCACCTTGCTTCCGTGCACAGCTCGCCGGAAACCGCCCACAGCCCGCAGGCCTTTGGCACGGCTAGAGTAAGGACCTTGAACACGGGACGGGCGTGAGCCACCAAGTGAACCTAGTAGGTTGTGCTTGATTTGATGAGTGTCCAACCCCAGCCTATGGTGAGGGCCTGGCTGTTCCCCCCGCTCTTCCCCCTCTGGGCCTCCGGGCGTGGATCTGGGACGCGGATGTTGACATGTGGCAGACAGGAGACAATATTTCGGCCAAAATGTCACCCGTGGACAGCCAGCATTATGGGGTCTCACACACCTGCAGGATCGTGTCTCGTCTTTCCCAAAGGCCCCCCCTTGTCTTCCTGTGAATGTTTGCAATACGTCCCTGGGTTTGTGGGCGTCCTTGTTTCTCTGTTCATTTTTTCTGTTTTCCCGTAGCATTTTCCCCTATTTCGTTACAATCTAATCTACACCTTTTTGCCGAGCACCGTTCCAGGAGTTTTGACAAATGTACCCATTGTATTACCTCCACCACCATCAGGGCGCAGAGCCGTTCCGTGGCCCCCACACTCCCAAGGCCGAATCACGGAGAGTCTCCACGACGTAACCGTTTTATGGGACTTTTGTCGAGTTGTGTGGCCGGGTGACGTAATGACCACGCTCACAGGCGGTCCTTCTCCACCGTCTGTGAGTCTCCTTCTCCTGTTTTCCCTCAACAGGTGCGGCTACCAGCCATTAACTCCAAGTACCCGAGCAAAGTGGGGACCCCGCTTGGCCCCAAAGAGCCTGCAGGAAGCAGACTGTCCTTCCCTCCCATGTAAGTGCACGGACAGAGCGAGTGTTGTCTGGGTCAGGTTCAGGTTTGGTCTCTTCGGTGCTCCGTCTGGGGGACAAAGTGACAATGATGGCAACAAGGCGCTGGGCTGGTGGCGGCCTAATGATGCTGGCTTCCTGGCAACGCGTGTCGGAGACACGACGTTGATGTCACGCCCTGAAGCCCGGCCTCGCCCACTGGGCTCCTCGTTCGCTGGTCCTTCCCCCCTGACATCCGTCGTGGCCCCGTGGAGCACAGCCGTCCCCATCCACGTCTTTGCCATGTGGGTGCCGAACTTCTCCAACCAGTGGTTCTGTCTCCGTGAGCCTGTGTCCTGCCCGAGACACCCCTGGGGACCCTGTCCTCAGCAAGGCTCGCCTTTTAAATTCAGGGCCATCAGCCTTACATGAGTGTGTTGTCCCATCCTGACTTTATCTGTCACCAAGGCCTGGACCCCGTGTCCGCAGCTGGCGGTGGGTGCTCTGACTGTGCACGGCCGGCAGAACCCCAGTTAGTGCCAGAAGTCACGTCACCAGTTATCCGACTGGTTCCTCCTGCAGCCTCCGGTCCCGTGGGAGATAAACAGCAGGACAGACCTGAGAGCACCACGCTGACACTGGGGGTGGAGAAAATATATACTTAGAGGGTGGGGGACACTGGGAATACCCTTCACCACAGAGCGATTTGCAGGTTAGGAGCCCGAGGCTCAGAGAGAGCAGGTGACCTGTGTCACCTGTCCGACTCCATCCACGTCCGAGGCCCCCGTCACTCTTCAGCGTAGGTGAGACCCGCGAACATGCAGTCGCTGACTTAATGGCAGATAGAAGGCAAAGCTGTGCAGAGAGTGGTAGATCATCTTTTGTTTTTGGAGTTTATTTATTTAAGCAATCTCTACACCCAATGTGGGGCTCGAACTCTTGACCCCGAGGCCAGGAGCCATAGGTTCCACTGTGTCAACCAGCCAGGGGCTCGACCGGCAGATGATCATTAATGTCAAGGAAGACCTATTAAGAAAGCGATCATTTGTGAAAGAAATGGTACAGTCCGGGCAACCCGTCACGACCAGGGGAGGGGGGTGTGAAGGTTTCGTCCCTGCGAAAAGCATCATCATTAGTTTTCTACTTGGATGTCCCGAAGACAGGTGGTGAAAGGTGGATTCTGCAGGCTCTCGGCACATACGGGGATGATAGCAAGTGCGTTTGCTTTAAAAAAAATTCTTTTTAACATCTGTTCATTTTTGAGAGCGAGGGAGACAGAGTACTAGTGGGGGAGGGGCAGAGAGAGAGGGAGACTCAGAATCCGAAGCAGGCTCCAGGCTCCGAGCTGTCAGCGCAGAGCCCGACACGGGGCTGGAGCCCACGGACCGTGAGATCGTGACCTGAGCTGAAGTTGGGTGATTAACTGACTGAGCCACCCAAGTGCCCACCAAGTGTATTTTCTTATGCTGAACACAGGGAGAGAGACATCGAGAAAGGAGAGAGAGAGAGAGAGAGAGGGAGGGAGAGAGAGACAGAGACAGAGAGAGGGACAGAGAATTATCCCCGTTGGGTTTTAAGGGGCGATAACATATCCAAGTTATTAGCAGTATGCTCACTGCGGACTGTTCTGGATTGTCATTAACCTTTGTACTGAAGTTTGGCACTAATTTCTCTCTTTTTGAGGCCCGGGCAAAAAACCAGTTCACCCACCAACTTTTCCAAACTTATCAGCAATGGGTACAAAGATGAGTGGTTGCAGCAACGAGCTGACTCAGACAGGAGGGCCCCGCGGACACCGGGAGCAGCCCCACCGTCCACATCTGCGCAAGACCCCGGAGGGCTCCAGGGTGCAGGCCCGAACCCAGACCCGGAGCTGCCCGAGGGCTCCGAGGACGCTCAAGGTGAAGTGCACCCCGCAGTCCCTGACTGCTGTGGTTTCTGTTCCTTGGGACGGCCCCTGGGGCTTTTTCTTGTCTCATTTTGGATCTTGAGCTGAGTAATCTAAACACCACGTAAAATCCTACAGAAGCGTGGAGGTCACACATACTCAGGAGGATTGTACAGGTTTTGCTTTTCTCCTCTTTGTTCACGCGAATCGCATGAGTCATGATCGCTGTGGCTTTAAGAGAGACGTAGAGAGAGAGCAAGGGAGGGGCAGAGAGAGACGGAGAGAGAGAATCCCAGGCAGGGCTCCCCATGCGTGCGTTGTCAGCGTAGAGCCCGACGCGGGGCTCAAACCCACGAACCTTGAGATCATGACCTGAGCCGAAATCAAGAGTCAGAGACTTAACCCACTGAGCCATCCAGGTGTCCCTTTACGTTTTCTTTTAATTTCAAATGTTTCGATACGTCACATACACACAGACAAGATACCAAACGATATCACATTTAGTGTCCTTGGATCTAAGATCCTGGCCCCTATGATGCGTGAACTTCTGTGTAGGCAGCCGGTCCCCTTTGGGGCAGGTTCATAAGAAGCCCTTAGGTCTGTACACAGAACTCATGGTTCAAACTTGAAATTATTCTGTTATCTACATTTCTTTTTTTTTTTTTTAACTCTTTTTATTTAAAAAAAATTTTTTTTAGTGTTTATTTTTGAGCGAGAAAGAGAGACAGAGTATACGTGGGGAAGGGGCAAAGAGAGGGGGAGACACAGAATCCAAAGCAGGCTCCAGGCTCTAAGCTGTCAGCACAGAGCCCGACGCGGGGCTCGAACTCACGGACCGTGAGATCATGACCTGAGCTGAAGTCGGACGCTTAACCGACTGAGCCACCCTGGTGTAACCTCCCCCCCCATTATCCACATTTCTTAAACTTTGTTATTAAATCCTGAATAGTTTGGAAGTGTCCCTGTAATTAGATGTTCCAAATACTATATTGGTTTTGATTTTTACCAGTCATAGCGACGGGTGGAATTAGTCTTAGTTTTGGCTACATCCATCGTAAAGCCCATCGAGTATTGTTTACTTTCTGTGGCTCGGTGATTATTGGCCATTTGCCTGTAGGCAGCTTGTTTTTTTCTCTTGAGGCTTCATTTCTTTGGTTAAGAAGGAAGGAGATGTGTTATGTCTCTACAAGCATCTGACGTGCTTTATGTGTATGTTTGTCAGCAAGGTCTCTGCCTGCCTTTGCCGGCCAGTCCCTTACTCTGAGGGTAGCCACTCCCCACAGACCCCACGTGAGGGGATGCTGTCCGTGCACCTGCTTCGTGCCCCCACCACGGGGGCCCGGCCACTTCTATTGATGATGTGTCTTCTCTCCGTCGTAAAATGGATGTGTGACGAGTTCACATTTGATGCCAATAAAAAGTGCACTTTCGAACTTTTCCATGCTGGTTGTGTTCTGTGGCTCAGTGTTTTCAGTGATACAGCCTTTTACGAAGTCTTTTAAGTGATTATTTAAAGTATTAATTCTTGGGGCACCTGGGTGGCTCAGTTAGTTAAGCGTCCGATTTCAGCTCAGGTCATGATCTCATGGTTCGTGAGTTCAAGCCCCACGTGGGCTCTGTGCCAACATCTCAGAGCCTAGAGCCTGCTTCGCATTTGTGTCTCCCTCTCTCTCTGCCCATGCCTCTGTCTGTCTCTCTTTCAAAAATAAATAAACATTAAAAAAATTTAAAGTACTAATGCTTTTAAAATTTATTTTTGAGAGGGAGAAAGAGTGCGAGTGGGGGGAGGTGCAGAGAGAGAAAGAGAGAGAGAGAGAGAGAGAGAGAGAGAATCCCAAGCAGGCTCCATACTGTCACCACAGAGCTGGATGCGGGACTTGAAATCACAAACCGTGAGATCACGACCTGAGCCGAAATCAAGTCAGACGCTTAACCCACTGAGCCACCCAGGTGCCCCCCAAAGTGCTAATTCATTTAGTACCAACTCTCTTTGACTAAATTGACCTCCTGTACTTGTTCTTTGTTACAGATTCTCCTTCTCCAAGTGAGTACTTCTAGAGAAACCGAGTGCGCCCAAATATGAAAAGTGTCCCCCACGCAAAAATATCGATGGACGGAGGTAGTTAGCTCTGAAGCTGAAGCTTCTGGGCAGCCGGGCGTCCTTCTCCGAACTGCATGTGTTCTAACCGCAAGGGGGCGCCAGCGACACTTAAAAATCAGCGTCCTGGGAACACAGTTTAGGGGCACAAAGAGAAGGAGCAAGTTCGTCAAGATTCTTTTGTTGTCTTATGCGCATTCTCCAAGACAGAGAGAGAGAGAGAGAGAGAGAGAGAGACGCCCTGGTTTAGTCCAGAGATCCGTTTGGTTACACACGGTGACAGAGGTCTCGATAATGGGACAGGAATGACCTGGCCCTGGGCGGTGGGGGCGCAGGGGAGCTCCCGCATGGGCGGCAGGTTCACAGGTTCCCACCCCCCCCCCCCCCAGCGATATAGCAGGATGATTGTCATGGTCTTTCTGCACTGCCTTTAGTAGGTGGAACTTACTTTACTGCCAGTGAAATAGATGATCCAGTCAAGGAATTCTCGCCTGATATTAGCACGAGTTTATAAACTTTTCTATCAGGAAACAAATCATGGCATGTGCTACATCATCCCTGTGCTTAAAGTGGCGAAAGGGGAAACCAACCCCTTCCCAGCCACCACCCCCCCCCCCCCCCCCCCGCCATCATCATCTGATCTCAGAGGAACAGAAAGGCTGGGGAAGCCACACAGCCCTTGTCACCTGTGACTGGGTGCCCCTTCCTCCCTGCCCCTGGGTCGCTGAGGCTCCTGTCCTCACCAGAATCTCCCGTGCCCCGAGCCCTTCTCTTCTGGTTCCTGTTTCTTCTCCTGTCAGCCTTGGCTTTTAACTTGATCAACCGCCAACAGCCAACCCAGAACTTGCCTTTTCCCTCTGACTGGAAAGCCCTCCACTGAGTGCCTGGCTCTTTCTGGATCTCAGCCAGGCTTCTTACTGATGCTTTTTTTTTTTCCTTACTGCAATTTTTGCAGCCGTTCTAGGTGTGTCTTTGGTGTGCTGGAAAGCTGGCCCGTTGCTGCTGGCCCAGATTTCTAGTTTGAAAGAGCCAGCATTGCTGAAGGCACTTGGTGCAAAGGAAGGAGCCAGGCCGTGTCCTCTGGGGCTGGGGAAGCACAGGGACCCTTCGTCCTGCCTGCTCCTTCCCTTCAAGTTCAGCTCAGCACATTTATGTCAGTGTCCGCGGGGCCTTTTCAGCACACGGGGACACAGACCAGAAGGTGGACAGGGCCCCTGCCCTTGTCCAGCGGTGCACGGGCTGCAGACAGAGGTTTCCCGTATGATTTGTGCTTGGCTTGTGTGTGGGACCATGCGTTACATTTTTATGTAGACGTCAGGAGTAGTTTTCAAAAGTAGGTACAGAAACATGTGCTTTCTTTATTTTTTTAAGTTTGTTTTTATTTATTTTGAGAGAGATAGAGAGCAAGTGGGAGAGGGACAGAGAGAGAGAGAGGGAGAGAGAATCCCAAGCAGGCTCCACACTGTCAGTACAGAGCCTGACATGAGGCTTGAGCCCATGAACCAGGAAATCATGACCAGAGCCCAAACCAAGAGTTGGACACTTAACCAACTGAGCCACCCAGGAGCCCCAACATGTGCTTTCGTTTAGTTAAAATTAATAGGTTAAATTTCTTAATATACAGGGGCGCCCAGGTGGCTCAGTTGGCGAAGCGTCCGACTTCAGTTCAGGTCATGATCTCGCGGTTCATGAGTTCGAGTCCCACATCGGGCTCTGTGCCGACAGCTTGGAGCCTGGAGCCGGCTTCGGATTCTGTGTCTCCGTCTCTCTCTGCCCCTCCCCCCACCCCAAAATAAATAAACTTAAAAAAACATTCTCTCAAAAAAATTTTAAAAATTTTTCCTTAAAAAACTTCTTAATTTACAAAAAATGTGGTCTTTATTGCTCTTTCCCCGTCAACTCATCTCTTCCCTTTTTGCATTGCAGGGGCGACCACATCTCCATCAGCATCCATACCAGGAGAGCTCAAATAAGCCCCTGCGATCATTTTCTGATGGCTGAAAAAGATGTGACTGCATCACAACTATACTTCTGAGGCTCCTGCTATATTTGACGAGCATAGATTCTTATGAACTAAGTTACCTTCTAGCCGATTGGGCGTCACTGTTGCATAGATGGTACCAATATTGGGTGTCACTTCCTGTATTTCTCTGGGATGTGAATCATGGGGCTTGGGGATGCTGCGTCTCACTGGCCTGGGGTGTCCCAGTGTCTTGGAACCAACCCCTTCCCCCCCCACCCCCAACCCATCAGCATCTGACCTCACCTGCTCCTGTGTGAGTCTCCATTGGTGACATTTCTATTGAAGTCAACCTATTTAGACCCTTAACTAGAAGAAACTCACAGTCTTTTCCATTATTTGGTCCTGTAATACCTATAGAGATGATATTCTCTGTTTCAAAAAAAACTTGAGAATATTGTGACATAGTTTACACTAAGAAAAAATTACTACTATCATTATGCCTTAAAGTTATAGACACCTGATGTGAAAGCATCATATCATATGCCAGTTTAAAATGTTTGCTAAGCTTTTTTGCATAGGCTGAAATTCATATTACACATTTATTATTTTGTATCATTTAAGTAAAACTATGTCTCATTTTAATATTTAATTTAGTAGTTTTAACAATGGTTTTTTAACTAATCAGACTGAATTTTATTATTTTATAAATTTTGCGACTGCTACATGTAAGTAATTAGCATTGCAATGTGGTTTTATAAAGTTTTATTTATTTATTTTGAGAGAGAAAGAGGGAGAGAGAAAGCGTGAGCAGGGGAGGGGCAGAGAGAGAATCCCAAGCAGGCTCTGCTCTGTCAGCACAGAGCCCGATGCGGGGCTCGAACTCACGAACCGTGAGATCATGACCTGAGCGGAAATCAAGAGTCAGATGCTCAACTGACTGAGCCTCCCAGATGCCCCTAGAACTGTAGTTCTTCAAACGAGATACTTAGTTGGGCATCTGTGCTGTGTGAGCAAACTGAGGAAACATTTCCATAGGGAAATGTGTGAGCATGAGACAGTGTGGATGGCTGGTCATATCGAGTAAAAATGGGACAGTCAACCCTGAAACAACCTGGACTTGAACTGTGCGGGTCCACTGACAGGCGGACATTCTACAGGACAGCATTACAGATGTGTTCTCTCTTCCTTATGATTTTCTTCATTTAGTTTTCTCTTCTCTAGCTTACTGTCCTGTAAGAACACAATATGTGATCCATAGAACGTACAAAACGTGTTCGTCGACTGTTGATGTTATGGGTCAGACTTTTGGTTAACAATAGGCTGTTAGCAGTTAAGCCTTTTGGGAGAAACTTATATGTAGATTTTCAACTGTGTGGGAGGTCATGCAAATTATGTTCTGTAACCACATTGGAATCAATAATAGAAAGGAATAATGGAAATCAATAACAGAAGGAAAACTGGGTATTTCACAATTATGCAGAAATTAACACATTGGGAAGTGACTGACAGGTCAAAGAGGACATCACAGGGAAATTAGAAAATACTTGGAAATGAATGAAATAAAACCACAACATACAAAAACGTATGGGATGCCGTGAAGGCAGGGCTCAGAGGGATATTTATAGCTGCAATGCCTGCATTAAATAGTAATAAAGATCTCAAATCAAAGAGACAGAGAGAGAAAAGAAAAGAAAGATCTCAAATCAACAACCTGACTTTACTATCTCAGGGAACGAGGAGATGAGCAAACTAAACCCAAAGCTGGCAGAGGGAACGAAACAAAAGAGATTAGGGCAGATATACATGAACCAGAGAACAACAAAACAATAGAATCAACAAAACTGAAGTTCATTCTTTGAAAAGTTGCCAGCCCTTTAGTAGACTGGCTAAGACAAAGAGAAGACGCTCATCACTAAAATGAAAAATAAAAGACATCGTTAACACTATAGAAATAAAAGGACTATAAGAGAATACTAAGACAATTCTGTGCTCTGACAGAATGAGATAATCAGGATGAAGTGTGCATATTACCAAACTGACTCAAGAAGAAATGAGAATCTGGACAGATCTATAACAAGAGACTGAATCAGTAACAAAACCAAAACAAAACGAAACAACAAACCCCAAAAACCAAAACTGTCCAATCAAAGAAAAGCCCAAAGCAGGATGTCTTTACTTATAAATGCTAAAAGTCATTTAGAGAATTAAAACCAATCCTTCTCAATTTCTGTCAAAAATGGAAGAGAAAACACTCCCTAACTCATCCTATGAGGCCAGGAATATCCTGATACTAAAGGCCGATAAAGACATCACAAGAAAGTACTGAACAAATTACTGGAAAATCCTCAAAAAAAAAAAAAAAAAAAGCCCACAAAATAAGTTTCAAAGCAAATCTGCCAGCATATTGAAAGAATTCTATGACATGACCAAGTGGGACTGACTCCAGGAATGCAAAGTTGATGCAACATACGAAAATCAATCAATGTAATAAAGTACCTTAATAGAATGAAGGGGAAAAAAACATGATCATCACTATTATGATCATCATAATTCACCCAGAAAAGTCATCTGAAAAGAAAATACAATACTCTTTCATGATAAAACCATCCGCAAACTAGGAGCTGAAGGGACTCAGGAGGAGCTGAGTCCTGGCTTTGCCAGGACTCAGCTGGCCTATAGGTTTAGGACAATCCCTATCCAACTCCCAGGGTGTATTTTTGCAGATATAGACAAGCTTATTCTAAAAGCTATATGGAAATGCAGAGGCCTTAGAATGGCTGAAACAACCTCTTAAAAAAATGTTTATTTTTGAGGGGGGGCAGAGAGAGAGGGGGGACAGAGTATCCAAAGCAGCCTCCAGGCTCTGCGATGACAGCACAGAGCCTGATGAGGGGCTCGAACCCACGAACCACGAGATCATGACCTGAGCCAAAACTGGATGCTCAACCGACTGAGCCTCCCAGGCGTCCCATGGCTGAAACAATCTTGAAAAAGAAGAATCAAGCAGGAAAATCACTCTACCTAATATTAACGTCTACTATGTAGTTACAGTAATCAAAATACTGCAGCATTGACAGAAAGGGAGAGACACACAGATGATTGATTAGAAGAGAACAGAAAATCCAGAAGTAGGCCCACACACAAATACGCTGCACTAACTTCTGTCAAAAGAACAAAGGAAATTCAGTGTCATAGGACAGTCTTTTCGACAACAGGTTCTGGAGCCACCGTCCATCCATAGACAAAACCCACAAAAACCCAAAAGCCAGTGTCACCAAATCATGATGTTTAAAAATGGATCACGAGGGGTGCCTGGGTGGCTCAGTCGGTTAAGCATCTGACTTTGGCTCAGGTAATGATCTCTCAGTCCATGAGTTCGAGCCCTGAGTCAGGCTCTGTGCTGACAGCTCAGAGCCTGGAGCCTGCTTGGGATTCTGTGACTCTCTCTCTGTCTCTCTCTCTCCCCCTCCCCCACTTGTGTTCTGACTCTCTGTCTCTCTCTCTTGAAAATAAACATCTTAAAAAATTAAAAATAAATAAAAGTAGATCACGAACTAAGATGTAGAACATAAAACAATAAAACTTTAAAGAAAAACACAGGAAAAGTCCTCAGGATCTAGGGCAAGGCAAATCACTTTTAGACTTGACAGCAAAAGAGTGAAAAGAGAAAACTGATAAACTGATCTCATCAAAATTAAAAAGAATTCTTCGCTGTGAAAGCTCATATGAAGAGGACAAAATATGAAACAAAATAAAAACAAAAACAAAAAACAAGCTACAGACTGGGAGAAGATATTCGCAATGTTTGCAGATGATCTATCCAACAGAGAACTTGCATCTAGAATATACAAAGAGCACTGAAATCTCGACAAGAATAACCAAACAACAAACCCTCCAAACAATCCATTAAAAAATGAGGGAAAGACACGAACGAATACTTCCCCAAAGAGGGTATACAGATGTCGTAAGCACATCAAAAGGTGCTCAACACTATTAGCCACCAGGAGAGTGCAAAGTAAAAACCATGAGAGATCAATGCACAATGATCAGAATGGCTAAGGTAAAAAATAATTACAACAGCAAATACTGGTGAGGATGTGGAGAAAGTGGATTTCACATCCATTGCTGGCAAAGTGCAAAATATTACAGCTACCGCAGGAAACAGTTTGGCAGTTTCTTGTACAACTAAATGTGTAATTACCATACAACCTAGCAATTGCGCTCTTGGTATTTATCCCAGGGAAATGAAAATGTATCTTCACACACACACACACAAAATACCTGTACGTGAAATTTCACAGCAGCTTTATTCTTCATAGCCTACACTGGAAACAGCCTGGCTGTCTTTCAGGGTGCGATTGGTTAAAGAGGATAGTCCGCATCAGGGCACAATGCTCGGTAAAAAACAACTGTTGCCTTTAAACATAAAACTGCCATTTTTTTTGTTTGTTTTTTGAGTAGCAAAATGGGTTTATTTAGGAATAGCAGAGAAATGTATTCTGTGATAACCAAGCTTCATGAAGAACCAGAGGTGAATCTGTAAAACGAAGGAGAGGACCACTCTCACAGAGGCAAGCGAATCTGGGAAGGCTGTGATAACAAGAAGTTCATTAGAATAAACCGGGAACTCAAAATATAGTGGCTTCTCATTGGCTGAGCTGAGACTTTCACGCATTGGCTGGGCTATACCTGCTTCTCATTGGCTGGGCTGTTGGGGGGATAGCGGGGGCCAGGGGTGTTCCTTCCTCCCACTGAGACAGTAAAGGTAGTAGCTAAAGTAGTACCCCGATGCAAGGTGCCACTGTTCCTGTTGGGTCTGGAATTGTTAACAAGTGCTAGGGTGTGAGAGCGCCCCCTGCTGTCCATCAGACTCTATTCTAAATGAAGTTTCCTTTTATTAATTTTCCCAGAACCAACTACTAATACATACACTGTGGACAAATCTTCAGCGAATTCTGAGTAGAAAAAGCCAGTTCAGGGGCACCTGGGTGACTCAGTCTGTTGAGCGTCCGACTTCGGCTCAGGTCACAATCTTGAAGTTACAGGTTCGAGCCCCATGTCAGGCTCTGGGCTGACAACTCAGATCCTGAAGCCTGCTTTGGATTCTGTGTCTCCCTCTCTCTCTGCCCTCCCCCACCCATACTCTGTCTGCCTGTCTCTCTCAAAAATAAATAAACATTAAGAAATTTTAAAAAAGGGGCGCCTGGGTGGCTCAGTCAGTTAAGCATCCGACTTCAGCTCAGGTCATGGTCTCACGGTTTGTGGGTTCGAGCCCTGCATCGGGCTCTGTGCTGACAGCTCAGAGCCTGGAGCCTGCTTCAGATTCTGTCTCTCTCTCTGCCCCTCCGCCCTTACAGTCTGTCTCTCGAAAATGAATAAACGTTAAAAAAATTTTTTTTAATTAAAAAAAATGAGACATCTTAGAAATTGAGGGCAGATTAGCAGGTACTAGGGCTTAACGGTTTTGGGGATTGGGGTAGGGGTGGGGATAGGGCACCATGGGGGTTCTTTTGGTAACTGACAGTTCTTCATCTCAACTGTGGTGATGTCACACATGTGACAAAGCTGTATAGAAGTGAACACAACACGAATACGAGTGTGAGAAAACGTGCGGTGATGTGAAGGGGACACTGGTGGGTTGTGTTAATGTCAAACCTTGGGTGGATCCGCACAATGTCCCCACGGGGGGCAATGGGGCAAAGGCTACAAGACACCCTTCTGTAATTATTCCTTACAACTTTTTCTTACCCTATCGAGCTGCCCTTGCAAAAATGCCACAGACGGGGTGGCTTATACACAACAGAGATCTATCTGGGGCATGTTTCCCACCTGATAGACTGAGACGAGGGGACGGTCACTGTGGGCTGTAAGGTGTGCTGAGCGCCAGTTAAGAAATTAACTCCTATGATTCCTGGATGGAATGGGAAGAAGGGTGTGCGGAAAACTGAGTGCGGACAGAGCTATGTAGCAGCAAGCGGGCGGGCTGACGTTGGGGGCACGTGTTTGCCCCTTGTATTTGGGGTCCAGGTTGGTCAGTTCCCGGAGGCGCTGGCTTTCCTGCTCAGAATGCCCCCTTAGGAGACAAGTGGCCCTTATACAGGTAAAGACAAAGAGGCCAAGACCATATCAGCTGGTGGCATCCAGCTGGTGTCCGGGGCCACCTACAAATGTTCTGGGGGCCACAGTGCGCGACACAGAGGTACCTGCCTCCTCCATGTGGGAGTGGAGATGCTTTTCTTCTCCATTCTTCCCCATCGACAATCAGAACGCTGGCTGTTGTGACCCACGACATTGTTCCACGGCCTGCCGTGGGGCCTGCTGGCTGTCTGAAGAACACCGTTCTCCCTTCTCTGAGGTTTCTACCCTCTGAGCGCTCTAGGATGCTGGAGAGCCGCTGAGATGGGAGGAAGGGTGGCTGGCACTTGCACTTGGGAAGTGGTACCCAACAGCAAAAGCCAGCCTCCACAAATGGTTCTGCAACATTCTCAGCTCCTTGTGGGGGACTTTGAGTGGTGTGGAATGACTCCTTGGCCAGTCCGCCAGGAGTGGGCTTTGCGGCATGACTGCTTCAGGGAGAGGCCGCTCAGAGCACTTCTGTGCACAAGTCCAAGGCCCTCGGGGCTGGCCTGTGTGTCCGTGGCATCTTGGCCTGTAGCAGCGCCGCCCGGAGGCGCCTGGGGGTGGTCTCGCGGTGGGCAGGGCTTTCAGGTGTGGTTTAGAGACGGTCACAATCTCATTTCTGGTCTGTCGCATTCACCGGGCATTCCCTTGACACATATGTCCTGGGTATTTGATTTTCCAGGTCAGGTGCAGCGTGGTCATCGGGCCACGGCTGTGCGCTGCGCCAGAGATCCTCAGGCACCGAGCTCTCGGGCGCTGGATGCTTGTGCAGGCCACCTGCAGGGCAGCTCGGGTCAGCCCGCAGTCTTGGCTGCTGCCAGGCCCTGCAGTCTGGGCTGCTGACCGAATGAGTCATTTCCTTTCTTGCGCCAGCATCTCCTGGCTTTGCCCAGTTACTAGCGAGCTCCCACAACCCAGAGTCTCAGAAGAAAATCCAGATCAGGGCCTGGAGAGATTAACGGACCACAGCGGACATGGCCTGGGCACCCCCCGCCCCCGTTTCCTGACACCACCCCACCCAGGGCTGGTTCCGCGTGTTATTTCTCTCCGGTGGCTTTGGAGCTGGGGGTGGGGCAACCCCTACAGACCTGGGCTCCTCCACGGAGGTCAGGATCACTGGCCGCATCCTGCAGTCCACGCGGAAGGAAGAAGGAAGATTTCCTCTCTACCTGGCAACAGCCGCCAGCCAATGAGAGGCCACCTCCACCATCACCTGCAGCCAATGAGAGCCCACCTCCACCTCCATCACCTGCAGCCCAGGAAAGGCCACCTGCCTCTCATTTCCCTCCAGTGAACGTTCCTTCAAAGCAGCCCCTCCCACCCCGCGTCCTCTGGGAGCTGGCTCTGAGTTCCGGTTTGTTCGGTGGGCATAGTTTGCTTGCCGCACTGGTAATTGGTCTGCCCCTTCTCGCACAAGCCCATTTGCCGCTGGATAACCTCTGCTGTTTGCTCTTCAAGATTGACAAGGGGTTATCTTCACGGCAGAGCGGCTTAATGAGTAACCCGGGATGTCTCCGGTGACTCACCACCTCACCCGCCATAGGAGGAAACAACTTTGGGCGGAGTTGGGGGCAGCCTTCCCGGAACGGGGCGGGGAGGGGGCAGCGGCGGGGCGATGACCCAGGCTCGGCGCTCAAACTTAGATCCGAAACTGACGCTGCGGGTCCCCGCTTCGGTGAGTGGTCCCCGCCGGGGTTCGGGGATCTGCTTTCCGGAGCCAGGCTTCCCTGTCACCTGCCGTGGGCTGGGAAGGATGTGCGGGGAGCGGGGTGCGCGCAACGGGAGTACTCGGAGAGGAGAGGGCGCACGGGGAGGGTGAGCAGAGGTGGGGAGCAGGGGCGGGGAGAGGAGTGTACGGTGAGGGGGTGCGGGGAGGGGGCCCGGGGAGCAGCGCCCGCGCTGGGCGGATGGGCAGAGCGTGCGGGGAACAGAGCACCGGGTCGGGGGAGAACAGGTTTCGGGGAGCGGAGTACGGGGAGGGTGCACTGCTAACGGGGCGCGCGGGGCGGATGAGCAGAGGTGGAAAGCAGGTGCAGGGAGAGGAGTGTGCGGGGCGGGGGACCGGGGAACATCGCGCGCGTGGGGCGGATGAGCAGGGTGCGCCGGGAGCAGGGCACGGGGTCCGAGGAGAACAGGTTTCAGGGGGAGCGGAGTATACGGTGAGGGCGCGCGGGGCGGATGAGCAGGGGTGGGGAGCAGGTGCAGGGAGAGGAGTGTGCGGGGCGGGGGACCGGGGAGCAGCGCGCGCGGCGGGCGGATGAGCAGGCGTGCCGGGAGGAGGTACAGTCCCGGAGGATGCTGAGAGCACTCAGTGGGTGCGTGGGGAGAATGTTCTGGGAGAGGGGATGGGGGTGCGCTTGGGAGCAGGGTGCACTGGGAGAGCGCTCAGAGCGTGCGGGGGTGGGGTGGGAGAGGGGTGTGCTTCCTGACCCCGCCACCGCCGCCTTTTTCCCAAGACCCGAGACGCAGCGGGTGTGACCTCTAGGTGGAGGCAGGCGGGGCGGGGACCGGCTTCTCCACAGCTCAAACCAGAGAACACCCAGAACCACCCCCCCACTTTTTCTTTAGTGGTTAAGTAAAGTTACCTTTTGGAGAATGATTTTTACTGTTAAAAACCACAATTCCACTGAGTGGATTTGAAGATCTCATTGACTGTATTTGGTTACCGATGCTGCAGCGTCCCATCCAGCAAGCGGAAAGGAGCTCCCAGGAATTGCACGAGAGGAAGACTTTTATAGGCAGAAATGGGGGGTGAGGGGGCATAAGGGTGAGGGAAGAGGGAGGGGACTGGACAAGACAAACGTTATTATGAAAGGAAAGGATCCTTCCCCCAAGGTCACCTTGCTTTGGGGGTAGAGCCGGAGTCTCTCACTATGGAGACCAGGTAATTGCAGGTGGGCTGGTTAAAGGTCAGATTCCTGAGAGGCTGATAGGTTAGAACTGTCAAAAGTTCAGAAATAACAGAATAAAGCCAATGATTCACCAGAGTAGCAATTAGTAAAAGTTTTTGGGCACACGCCAAGAGACCGTTTGCAAGCAGGGAGCACTGGAACCAGAGCATGGGATAGGACTCACAGGTCTACGGTCATCGCAACGCCAGAGTTCGAGTGGGAAGGCGGTGGCTCGTCTTCGCAGCGCTTGGCTGCAATATTAGAAAGTTCTTAAATGGTGGGGAATTGGTCCGTGGTTGCCTCATACCGGCATTGGGAAAGAGTGGGAATCTTGCTCTGCATTTCCAGAGGCATAGGCAGGAAGTGGCCCGGGGCGGGGGGGGGGGGGGGGGGGGGGGGGGGAGGGGAGGGCGGGATTGGTCTTGCAAACTCAAACTTCTATGACTAACCTTTTTCTCTGCTCAGAATTTTTTCTCTGCTCGGAATTTTTAAGGCTGGTCTCCATTTGGTTTTGATTTAACAGATATCTGAGTCTTGGTTTGCTGTCCTGGGGCAAGTGAGTCTGTTTTGGGACTGTTCCCCCCCCCCTTTTTTTTTTTTCCTTTCTTTCTTACTAAACTTTGAGAGTTTTGATGGCCAGAAGTATGCCTGAAACCAGTGTTGAACAAGTGTTGCAGCATGAAATACTGACCTCTAGTTGTCCTGCAGATCTAAAGAGAAACCACGGTAAAAAATTAGAGGATGTAGAATTGGTCCCTGCGTGCGGGTCCTTTCACAATTCGTGTCTATGGTAAACTGTCCTGGGACCTAGAAACGCCCACAGCGGGGACCACAGGTCTGTCTCTCTTCTTGGTCAGGGGTTGGCCAGGTGACCCAATTGGCCAGCTGACCCAAGGTCACAGGTGGCAGCCTCCTGGCCTCCCATGCCAGAAGTCAACCCCACATCAGGCTGCTTCCCTCCATGAGGGGTGACCCAGAAATTCTGAAATTCGGAGAACAGAAAATATCCTGGAAGGCCCCTGAGACACTCTTCAGGCTGTGGTGTCCTTCCCGGCCCCCCTTCCCCTCTGCTACTTCCCGGTCCCTTTGCCCTTTTCTACTCTGCCCTGCCCTGCCCAGTGAGGCCTGGCCCCTCTAGCTCATTCCACCCTCCTGGTGTCTTCAGGGTTAAAGACACCTTTGGTTGCTTTCCTTGGCTGTAAACTCGGCCTTTAAAGGATTAGTGATTTCCCTGAACCGGAATGAAAGTCTAAATCTTAAACCCCTAAAAGGATTTTCACACCCTGCCCCACCCTTTAAGGCTGCTATCCTGCCCTGTCACCTCTCACTGAACCAGGCCTAAGTCCCCTAATGTTCCATCCTTCTGCCCTTTTTCTCCCCTCTTTGGAGGCCAGATTGACCTACTAGTTCTCTCTCTGCATAAGCCTCATGATCCAACAAATCACATTCGCAGTCCCAGGACTTTCTACGATGGTGGGCACCCCAGTAACATTTTAGTTAAAAAAAAAAAAATGAGTTTTTCCCATGGGCTTTTGTCCAAGTGGACTTCTTTTGTTATCTTTACTGATAAGATTAATACAAACTCCGTGTTTAAAAAAAAAAAACAAACACAAATAGGGGCACCTGGCTGGCTCAGTCAGCCGAGCGAGCAGCTCTTGACCTTGGAGTTTGTGAGTGAGTTCGAGCCCCAGGTTGGGTGTAGAGATTACTTAAATAAAAATAATAATATGAAAAACCTCACAAATATAAAACAAAATGAAACTTTCAGCTTTTCCTACTCCCTGAAGATAAACACTGTTCATTTTCCCCCCTCTCTCTCTCCCACACACACACACACACACACGAACACTCACACACATTTGCTCTCTTACTATGTTCATTCAAAAGAGTTTTGTAAACATTTATACACACCAAGTTATTTACACAGAGTAACCCACCTATCTGATTTTTAGTTTAATGGTTAAAACTGAAAAAGAACAGAAAAGAAAACCAAACACAACTACAGGGTTTTTTGTGGGTTTTTCTTTTTACGGGTTGGATCTGGCGACGGGTAGGGGGGAGACCCCAGACGCTCACAGCAAAGGATCCTGAGAGCCGGAACCAGGTTCCAGTTTCTCTGGGAGGCTGAACCTCGGGGCCAGGAATCCAGGGAAACGCTCCCCTGGCGTAGAGAAGACCGTGGGGTCCTGGGGAGGTAAGGGGAGTCTTCTCTTCAGGAAGCAGGATGTATCCTGGCCTTGGTGTGAAGTTTGAGTATCCTGGTATGAAGCCAGAAGGTACAGTGCCTCAAGTAGCCTCCGGCCTGACCTCACCTGCTGAGTTGTTGGCTGGGCTTTGGAATGGGTGTCTGCTGTCTGCTCTCCGCAGAAGCTCCATTCCTCAGGACGAAGGGACATAAAGTGTCACAACCGTCATCCAGTGCCGATAATGTTGGAAGATTACACTTTTTTTTTTGATGCTTATTTATTTTGAGACAGAGAGCATGAGTAGGAAAGGGGCAGAGAGAGAGAGAGAATCCCAAGCAGCCTCCGCACTGTCAGCGCAGAGCCCAATGCAGGGCTCAAACCTATGAACCATGAAATCACGACCTGAGCCGGATGCTTAACCGCCTGAGCTACCCAGGCACCCGGGGAAGATTAGACTTTTGAAAGACTATTTTGAATCAGTGCTTCCTTCCGCAGGGATAGGATGTGGCCATGGTCATTCCCTCCCTACCCTGATGTCCCTCTCGTGTCTGGGACTTCCCTCAGTTGCTGGTTCCGGGGATGTGACTTGGGCCCCGAATTCCCACCTGCCCTGTTTCCCCCCAGCTAGCCTCATCTCTCACTTTTCAAACCTGCTTGTGAAAACAACTCAAGCTTCATTTCCCACGTGGGGTGATGCCCACAGCCACCTTGTGTAGAACCAAAGGGTGTCATGGGAAACAGCCAGCTTAGCCCCATGCCTAGTAAGTGACACTGGGTCCTTCCCTGTCATCTTAGCTCGACACAGGCACCCCTTGAAGCCTCATCCTTCCAGTCAGCCCTTACGATTTCATCTCCTGGATCCAGAATGTACCCTGCCTTTCTGTTCTTAACATGTCTCTGCTCATGTTCTGTGTCCCTCCATCCAACTCTGCTGGAATCATGTGTCAGGGAGGAAAAACTTCTATCCTCTTAGGTAGTGTCTTGGGGGACTGCAAATCAAAATGACAAGACAGACTAGTGGGAGAAAAGATGGACTTTTAGTTATGTATGCACATGGGAGTTAACAGAAAAATGTGGCTCCAAGAGGTGGTTAGAATTTGGGGGTGCCTGGTGGCTCAGTCATTGAAGCGTCTGACTCCTGACCTTAGCTCAGGTCTTGATCTCAGGGTTGTGAGTTTGAGCCCCTCATCGTGCTGGGCGTGAAGCCTACTTAAAAAAATTGGGGGTTTATTTACCATCTTCATAGGGCATAGAGGGGACAGAAGGACACTTCTGGGAGAACAGAGGACTTCTGGGGAGGTGCAGAAGGGGCACTTAGGGAAACAAAGGACTTTGGAAAGATAAGTGGATAAGTGGATAGATGGGAGATAAGATAGTGAGAGTGTCTTTTTGTGTTTTTGTTTTTGTGTTTTTTTTTTTTTTGGTTTTCAAAGAAGAGTTGGCATTGCTCCCTAGGACCTAATTCATGACAATTGAGTTCTTCTAGGAGGCTCCACTTTTAGGCAGACAAGGGATTTCAGAAACTCCTATGTCTTCAGGTGGGAATAATTGTTATGTGACAGTGGCTTCCTCTGGACCCTTTCACAAAGACACATCTCTGTCATTGCCCCCTCCAAACCTTTCAGGAGTCCCCAGCCACCTGCAGGTGCTGCTCAAGTTTTTTATGGACTCACCGCCTGAGCACTTGGCCTCTGACCTGGCCCCAAGTCAAGTGACCCCTGCCTGCCATGCTTAGCCCTTTCTTAACTCTGTGACTAAACACGTGAAGTGACCTGAAAGCACCAGGCGAGCACCTAAATTCACCCTGCTCTGCAGTGGCCACTGAGGAGGGGGGCGGAGCCCTTTCATGGCGAGGAGGGGGGACAGTGCAGCCAACAGTGGGCTACATCAGTCACTGGGTTTTGCAAGCTGACTTTTCTCAGTCCCGTGAGAAACAGGAAGTGTCGCGTTCATTCTGAGTTGCCCAGACTGGAAAGGTCCCATTGTATACCACCAGTGTGTGTTGCTGGGAATGTGCCATACCTATTCTCGGTGGGAGAGAAAATGTCCAGGGTGCACGACGATTTTAAATCAGCAAAATGATGTAAAAAGCGGTCATCGGAAATCTTCGCTGAGTTGACGAGTGACCTCTCCTTGTGAAACCGCACCGGGGGTGGGGGTGGGTGGGCGGTGCTTGAAAATCAGTGCATCTGACACTTCCCCTGGTGCTCCCTCTTGCGCCCAAGACAGGGTCCTCGGGAGCCCTTCTGTCTGGGTTTTACGTCGTGAGCTGCAGTTGAATGCACGTGGTGGATGCTGGTGGTAGGGGCCCTGGCACAGGGGTGCCTCCTTTTCTAGAATACCCTGAACCCCCTCTGGGCTGAGCCTGGCCTCAATGACACTCACGGACTAGCCCTGTTTCCTGATTCCTTTGAAGGTCAGAAAACATAATGTAGCTTTGTGTGTTTTCTTTCAACTTGAAAACTTCCTTCAAAATGCAAACGTAGTGCTGCGTCCCTGAATAGTGATTCCCTCTTTCTTACTCTTCGCCAGGGTTTTCTTTTACACCTGCTCCCCACGCTGCCTGTTCACCTGTCCGTTCACCTGCTGCGGCTGGAAGAATCCAGGTGAGTAGGGAGCTGCCCCCAGGGGTGGATTGGCTCCTGGTTTCCACCCTCTGCTCTGCCTGGTCTAGGGAGAAAGATCTTGGGAAGTGAGACACCTCCTTTACCTCCTCCTGGCTTTGACCTTTCTGTGGGCAGGTGGGGGTGATGTGGTTTTGGAGTGATGGGGATTCAGAGCTGGCGGCCAAGAAAGAATTCTTGAAGACGTCTTTGGTGCAAAAAGGTGGTTTTATTAAAGCACGGGGACAGGACCCGAGGGCAGAGAGAGCTGTGCTGGGCTTGGGAGGAGAGACTGGTTCTATACTGTGGAGTTGGGGGAGGGAAAGGCAAAGGGAGGCCTCCAGAAGGACTTTGATGTGCTAAAGAGGACCCACGGGATCCTGGAGGCCCTGCTACTGTCTGGCTATGGCTGTTTTCTCTCTAGGAAGGCAACATGACGCGGGCAGGGGTTTCTGGAGAAACGTGCTGCTCTGTACTTGCCTCAAGTATCTGTCAATGGGCTGCAGGTTATGAAGACATTTAATGTTACCTGCCATTTCCTTCTGCCTGTATTCCCCACATCACTACAGAGGGGAGGGTGATGCTGGGGCTCCGGGAATGAGTTTGTAGGTTTCTGGAGATGAGGCTATGGGTAAGATTGCCTTTTTCTTGTAACTTCCTAAGATATTTGTAAACTCTTGGAGAGCCACGTGCTGTAGGACTGTGGTCTCTATTGGTTAACCGTTTATTTTCTTTCCTTTCCTGTGTCCTTGGCAGCCAGGGTGCCTGAGGAATGTCACACACATCCCACCTGGTGGGGGAGGGTGTGTGTTAGCTTGACTTAATGCTCCCTTATCAGAGGTGATGGGGTTTTGGGGTGATGGTGGGGATTTGGAGCCAAGAAAGAATTATTGAAGATGTCTTTGGTGCAAAAAGATGATTTTAGGGGCTCCTGGGGGCTCAGTCGGTTAAGCACTCGACTTCGGCTCAGGTCATGATCTCGCGGTCTGTGAGTTTGAGCCCCGCGTCGGGCTCTGTGCTGACAGCTCAGAGCCTGGAGCCTGTTTCGGATTCTGTGTCTCCCTCTCTCTCTGACCCTCCCCCGTTCATGCTCTGTCTCTGTCTCAAAAATAAATAAATGTTAAAAAAATTTTTTTTAAAAAGGTGATTTTATTAAAGCGCACAGACAGGACCCCTGTATAATAGGGAAAAATAGGATAAAATAGAGAAAGGACCTGAGGTCCCTGGGTGCCAAAAGCATGTATTTTGGAACAATGCTGGGAGCTGGGAGAGGTTGACCACAGCAACCCCCTTGGGGAGTAGAGTCCCACTTAAGAATGTAACAGACGTCACCTACTCCCCCTCAGGTTCCTCTCAGGAATCTGACAGCGAAAATACCTAACTAAACCCTAAAACTTGTGTATACGGGCAACAGTATGACCAGTCTGACCCCTCGCACAATAGAGTCGAGCCCATCGGGAAGGGACCACCCAGCACCTGGAGTTGTCCAGCCAGTAAGGGTGGGACCTGAGGAGGATCCAGGGGGAAGAGAAGGGGATGCTGACCAGAACCTCCTAAAACAAGGAGCCTTGCGTCTAGTCACAGGCATTCCCTCTGAGCGCCCCCTCTCTGTAAAGAGAGCTTCCCCAGTATTCTTCCTTCCAGATCTGATGCTCTAATAGCCTTGTACCTGCTCACTCTGTGTCCACCCCTTCCTTCTTCCAAGTGGGGAGACCACAAATCCTGGTGTTGCATCCACACGACTCCTAAAACAGAATGCTGTGGGCACCAGTGACAGTCACAACAAAGTTTATTGCAATGAGAGGCAAGGCCGACCGATCAGGACCAACACTTTTGATCAGAGTGCGGCCTTGAACAGCCGTGGTACATGGTTTTTATAGCCGACCACCTCGTTTTATCACCTGGGAACAGAAAAAAGAAATAGCTTCCAGATGAGGTGGAAACAGTTCCCGGATGGGGTGATTATTTTAGACTTTCTGCCCATTAAGTCAAACCAGTTGATCTCCTTGACCCTGCCTCTGATGCTCTTTTCTTTGAACTTTTGTTTCCTTAATTGGTAAGCGTAATTTACAAGAGTAAAGCAAGGCTGTTATCTCTTAACCTTCAGTGTCAAAACAAAGCTGTTATTTCTCAAGCTATAGTGTCAACACAAAGCTGTTATCTCTCAAGCTATAGGTTAGCCCTACACTACAATTTAACCCTTACACTAGGTGTTGAGGTAAAAAATAAAATCCTGCAACCTGTTGGCAGCAGGAGCTGCACTGGGGTCGTGACGGGTAACTCGTCACATACCCTCAGCTTGGAAGGGGGCGGGGATAGAGTAAGTCTCTTAGGAATTTTGGAAGCAAGGTTTCCAGGACCTTGAGGGGGTCGCTCTGGCCAGGGAAACGCCATTTATTACCGTTTAGTGAAACCTCAGTCCTGAGACCCCTCGGGTGTATATCGGGGCCCTAAACCTGGAGCATGATGCCAGCGTGTGTCCTGGGGCAGTTGAGGTAAAGGAAGGAGACTTACAGGGTCCTCGAGGTGGAGTGATGTGAAGCTGAGATTCCCTTCTGTTCCCCGAAAAGTGTCATCGTGGAGGCAGCTGAGCCCCTCGAGGGAGGTCACTGTGCCGGTTTCAAGGACTGGTCAGTGAGCCGTAGGCAGTAAGGGGATTTGATGTTTCATTTGCCTCAGTTTCCCACATCACCACGGCAAGCACTTGAACACCTTTCCCTCTTGAGGGTGATATTAGGGCTCCGGGAAACGGAGTCTCTAGGCTTCTGGAGATCAGGCTCTGGATGAGATTGCCTCTTTCTTGCAGTTTACTAAGTTCTCCATATACTGAAGGAGACCCTTGTCCTGCATGACTGTGATCTCCATCAGTCAACCATATGCTTTTTTTCCTCTCTCCTGTTCTTGGGCGGCCAGGAGAGTGCAAGGAATATCACATATCCCACCTGGGCGGGGGGGGGGAGGGGTGCTGTTAGCTTGTGTTTGGCCCCCAGCCTGCCCCACGCTCTCTCATCAGGGGGACTGTATAATGTATGCTTTGGAGAGTGAAACGCGTCTCTGTTCGGAACACCAGGACCCCCCCCCCCCACACACACACACAACCCTGCACACACAGCCATGCTGCCTGCCAGCAGCCTCAGTTAGCAGGGGGTTTTCCAGCCAGAGGGTCACCGAAGTCTGCGGTTTTCTTGGCACCAAGTTGCTTAAATCTTTTGCTGTGTGCCGGGTGGGGGCACGGAGAGGGGTCAGTCTTGGGGAGGCTCGCAGCCTGCAAGGGGGGCCTGCCGGCACTAAGGGTGCAAGGGGAAGAGGTCCCGGGGTGGACTCAGGAGGGCGAGAGGTCTGGGGCGGGGACGGGGCAGGGAGATGATCTCTCTGTTTCTGAAGTGAGAAAAGCAAGCGGGTGTGGGAGTGGCGCTTTCTCTGCAAGACCGGACAGGATGCTTTCTCTGCGGCTTGGTTTCCGTTTCTGGATTCTGTCTGCCGCCTCCCGGGAAAGCACTTCTAACTCTTCCTCTTTCGATTCTCTGCGTGCTGCCCAGCTTCCCACCCGCAGAGGAAAAATTAGCATCTTGGAAGGTGCAGGTTGTTGGGGGTTTCGGGGAGGTGCGTTGCTGGGAGCATGTACTGCTCTGGCAGGGAACACTGCTGACCGACTGACACCGGCCCTGGGGACACAGATGTAAGACCCCAGGCCCCACTTCTTTCAGTGGAGTGAGGGCCCTAAGGGGAGGGGAGCGGGGCCATCTGGGGCCAGTCTCTGCATGGTCCTGCTGATGGTTGCATTTCCTGGAAACCAGACTTCTGCGGAAGCCCAGCCGTCTGTATAAATCTGTTTGATGAATACTGTGCATGCCTGGAATTAGGAGCTAAAATGCTGATCAGCGATTACAATTCTGACGCGTGCGTGGGTTTCCTGCACTAATTCTCTGATGACAGCAGGGCGTCAGAGAATTCAACTCACTTCTGACACCACCTACCCAGAGATGGCAGTCAGACCCTCCAGGCTGAGGGCCCAGTCCCCCAGCACGGCCCCTCCTCTCTCCAGACGCCAGTCCACGTGTCACCTGGGTTCTGACCCACCAGTTACAGACCAAAGGCTCCCACGACCCCTCCCTGGGTTTGGCGAACTGGCCGGAGCCGCTCATGGGACTCGGGGACAGATCGCTCACTAGATCACTGGTCTGTTGTAAAAGGATTAAGTCAGGAACAGAGGGAAGGGAGAGCTGCCCAGGGTGCCATTGGGGAGGGGGTGCTGAGCTCCCTGCCACCCCAGGGACCGCTGTCCCCCCATCTCCACGTGCTCACAGACCCTGGCCTGTTGGGATTTTATGGGGGTTTCAATGCATGGACACGACTGATGAAATCATTGGCCATTGGTGATTGATTCAACCTCCAGACCCTTGAGGTGGGAGGTGGGGCTGACAGAGCCAATCTCTAATCGCGTGATTGGTTTCCCTGGCAACCAGCCTCCACCTTCTGGTGCTTTCCAAGCCACCTCATTAACATAACAATAGACCCCTTAGCGCGTTCACCACTCTGGGAAACTGGATGAAGACCACTTACAGCCGACCCTTGAATAGCAGGGGTTTGAACTGTGCAGATCCAAGTACATGTGGATTTTTTTGGATAAATACAGACAGTACTGTAATTGTGCTTTCTCTTCTTTATGATGTTTTAAATGACATTTTCTTTTCTCCAACTTTAAGAGTATAGTATATACTACATAAAACATACAAAATGTATGTTCATCAACCATTTATGTTTTCAGGAAGGCTTCTAGTCAATAGTTAAGTCTTTGAGGAATCAAAAGGCAGAAGCACCAGGCGGATTTTCCAGTGCACCCCCCCCTCCACCACGTTGTTCTGGGCTCAACCGTATGTATATATCTGTTTCCCTTAAAACCACCAGTTACCCGCAACAGGTGGGCTTAATCGGATATAAAGTGTGAAACTAGCCAAGAAGCACAGACTTGCTGAAACACGTGGCCAGTAACATGGTTCCCTGGTCACTGCGTGGTTCAAGAGGGGATCCCCAGGTAGGGGATAATCTTTTCTAATAGGATTTTAGTCACAGAAAAGGTGTGGGTCTGTCTACAAGGCAAGACTTCATTCCAATAAGAGAGAAAGCATATGATCCATGACTAAAACATATTTATATCCATGAGATGGAGGGATTTGCACGAAACCCATTTGCCAAACCTCAAACGGTCCATTGGGCAGTATGGGTGTTTCCCAGGATTGTATCTTGGCCAGTGGGACAAGCAGAGTTCCTGCCATATTGGTTCATGAACACTATCCTTTCACGGTAGACCAATGGTTTAATGTGTGTACAGTTGTGAGTACTGGGAATTTAAAACTTTCTGGTACGGCCACATTGTTCTTTGGTCCACACCTGAGTTCTCTCTTTTTATCAGACCAACAACTGTCAGATTTCCAATATTGATTCTCCTTTTATGGGGCCCATTGTTGGGCATCTCTGGTCAATTTTTCCAGGCCGTCATTTGGAAAAACATATCTTTGGACCATGACTGGGGTCCTGCTGTTGGTCTCCTTTAGCACAGCATTTTCATTGGAAATATAAGCAAAGTGGTTTCCTTTGGCCTCCAGGGGGATGAGGCTAAATGCCTGGAACCCTTAGTAATAACTAGAGCCACCAGCAAAAAGTATGGCACCTAGTAAATGTTGGACATAGGAGCCATTTTAAAAAAATATTTTTTATTTATTTTAGAGAGAGAGAGTGGGGGGAGAGAAGGGGTAGAGGAGGGAGACACAGAATCCAAAGCAGGCTCCAGGCTCTGAGCTGTTCAGCATGGAGCCCGACTCGGGGGTGCTCGAACTTGTGAACCGCAAGATCATGGCCTGAGCTGAAGTCAGTCACTCAACCAACTGAGCCACCCCGGCGCCCATTGGAGCCATTCTGAATCTTATCCTCATGGGAGGTAAGAAAATTGTTTCCCTTCCGAAATCATGAGCTTCCCCAAAGGCACACTGAGTGTCCGCATAAATGTTTGTGGTTTTGCCCTTGGCTAAAACAGAAGCTCAATTTAGGGCACATAAGTCAGCCTGTCGGCCAAACAGAGGAGCCTGAGGTGAAGGTGCTGTCTCGGTGACTTCAGGGGAGTTGTATAGCACATCCAGTGTGACATTTGATGCTTTGAATAAGGACCATCAGTAAACCATGAAAGGCTGCATTGACTAGAGCAGTTTCCTGTGAATTGTCACGGGAGTCAACAGGTGATCTGTCAATGTGAGGCCACTGTGAGTGATTTTATCCTTGATGGAGAGGAGAGGGGTGAGAGGGTTAAGGATCCTGGAACCAGAAAGAGTCATTGTAAGAGGAACAGTGACCAGGATGATGTCACGGGAGGTGAGGCGACAGGCTGAAAAGTCTTGAGCGTCAGGAGAACTTAGGAGGGCTCCTGCATGGGGCACTGGGATGGTTAGAGGAACCCCTGTGACTATTTCTTCAGTGGCCTTAACTGAGAGGGCAGTGGCAGGAATGGCTGTGAGGTCAGGGGGATATCCCTGAGTCACAGGGTCTAATTGTTGGGTACAACACCCCATGGGGTGATGGTGGTCTCCGTGTTTTTGGGTGGGCGGCTCCCAGGGCATCCCCCTCCCTCTCACATGCAGAGAGGAAAAAGGGAGGGGCACCTGGGGGGCTGTGTCGGTCGAGTGTCTGACTCTTGATTTCAGCCCAGGTCCATGATCTCATGGTTCGTGGGATCAAGTCCCATGTCGGGCTCTGCACTGAGAATGTGGAGCCTGCTTGGGATTCTCTCTGTCTCTGTCTGTCTCTCTCTCTCTCAAAATAAATAAACTTAAAGAAAAAAAAGATACTGATTGTCCTTAGCAACTGGAACACTAAAAATGCACCACATAGGTCAGTTACCTATGAAAACGTGAAAACGTTGCTTTCAGTGGGCACGGATGTTGGGAGTGTATGGGGGTTAGGAATAAAAGGGTTTTGAGGGATAACAGTCTTATCGATTGCCTTGAGGTCCCGAACAAACCTCCATCCTTGGCCATCGGGATTTCTCACAGATAAAGTAGGGGTGTTACAGGGACTAGTACCGGCGATAATGAGGCCCTGAGACCTGTAATTCTCTATTATGGGCTTGACACCCTGAAGGGCTTCTTCATTTATAGGCTATTGACTTATTCTAAGGACAGGTTTTGAGGGATCTATTTGAGCCGTATTGGCAGGTCCTCTGTGGACTGTGCCAATATCAGTTAAGGATTTTGCCCCTAAAGAGGATGGTAGCTGATCCATTTGTGACAAATTACCAGTGTCCCCAGACTCAGCTGTGGTCCTGTCAGAGACAGAGCAAATCAAAGATGTCAAAGGGTCATTTAAATCCCCTGGTTGGCTGTGTTGATGACTACTGTCAAGTTCTAGAATTATCTTCCCCTTTGGGGAAAAAGAAATTCTGGCATGATGCTTTTCTAAGAAGTCTCAACCCAATAAATGAGTAGGGGCAGAAGGCAGAGTCAGTATGTCTCAAAGAGAGTAGGTTCAGAGATGGGAAACTGTTGAGTTGTAAGAGACCCCTCCTCACTAACTGAACTGTTCAGGTGCTCTGGGCGGGTGGCAGTGGGGCTGGGCACTGAGGGTGTAGGTCCTGTGTCAGTAAGGATGGAGGTTCATTCCCAGTCTGGAGAGTGGATTCTCCGAGCTGATTACCAGCGACGGGCCGACAGGACGTTGAAAAGTTTGGCTAGCGGTCTAGAAGCACCTACAATGCCTAAATTTGTTAACAGTCTTTTTTTCCAATATCCTGGTTGCTTGTAATAACAGCAGAAATGAGACTTGGCTAGGGTGCAACCAAGCTGGTTTGCCAGGATAACTAAATTTGGAGGGGACGTAGTTTCCCATTCCGGCCTGGCCCTTTTAACTGGAAGGGAAAGATCCTGGATCTTTGATAAACAGATATAAACAGAGATATAACTGTTGATAAGCAGAGAATTAAATACTGCCTGGGTGGACTCAATAGCTAAAGGGAAGACCAGAATGTCTTTAAAGTCAGTTTGGAGTCCATCGTCATAACCATGAGCAGATTCATCAGGCTTTTGTGTACACGCCTCAACCTTGTTCCCGTCACCAGGCTTAGGAAAAGCCATTATAATTGCTCCAGTGAGTGAGTGTTCCAGCATCTTGCCAAAATTCGGGGGTGTGTTGCTCTAACTCCTGCTCGGGATGTTTCCACCAGACTGGCTTCATCCAGTGTTTGGGCTGGCCCCAGCAATCAGCGTGTGGATCTGCTGATACAAATCCGAGAAGCCAGGTTGGAAAGTTTGAATAACTATGTGCAATTCTTCAGCAAACCTATGGGGGTCCCCGGCCACGTTGGAGAGCTCATTAACTCTGGCCCCCAGTTCAGCCTCAGTCCGGGGACCATAGGAAACCGGGAGTCCATTTATATCCTCAGAAGGCTTAACTTTGAAGGAGCCGGTTTTAATAGGTTCGGGATGCAGAATTCAGGGGAGCATCAGGAGAAAAGGAAGGTAAAACAGATAAGAAGGAGGGGGTGGAGACAGGGCAGGTGTAGAGAGAGCAGAGGAAAGTAGCCCCGGGGCCTTGAGTCTGTGGACAGAGAGATGGGGGAGGGGAACAAGAGGCCGAGCCCCAGGAACTTAACGCGGCCGCATCTGTGGTTTCTTCTTCCTCCGGCTTTACGATGGTATAGTAAGACAGGGTTGACTTGTGCCTGCTTCGGATCTTCTCTCCTTCCTTGGCAGGTGCTGGAAATCCCACAGTTCAGACCTCTCCCCCGACCCCCACCCCTCTTCCTGGGCTGTCCCTGACACCTGAGATCCCACAGGGGTGGGCAGCCGGGAGTGGTCTGTGGGGCCAGGCTGGGAAACCAGGAGTGACGCCTGCCCACCTTGGCTTCTGGTGTATTTCTGCTAGCTCCTTGGAAATTAGCAACCCTGGAGGTCACATAGCGCACATGGGGCCTGATGTGAGTGTGCACAGAGTTTCAGCACTGGGCTTCCACAGGCCAGTGAGCCAGAGTGCCCTGGGTTCCTCCAGTGTGGGTGAGTGGGGTGGTGGGGGGGACTCGCTGTTGTTAAGTTAATTACACAAGGAGGCCTTGGACGGAGGTGTCAGATCTGATGCCCAGGTCCCAAGTCAACACCTGGTGTTGAGCCTGTCAACACCTCAAGGGTGTCAAGTCAAATCCCTGAGGACAAGCTATACTTGATCTGCCTACCAACCATGTCCTGGCTTCCCTTCCATACCTGCTCCCTTTAATTCTCTCCTGGGGCCTTCCTGACAGCTTCTAGTCTGACGCTGCCTTGTTCCAATAGATTTTTGCCAAATAAGCTCTTAAGAGTCTCTTATATGCCTGAGTCTATCTTTAAATAATATTCTGGGGGCACCTGGGTGGCTCAGTCGGTTGAGCATCTGACTTTGGCTCAGGTCATGATCTCACAGCTCGTGAGTTCGAGCCCCATGTCGGGCTCTGTGCTGACAGCTCAGAACCTGGAGCCTGCTTCGGATTCTGTCTCTGTCTCTCTCTCTGTCCGCCCCCTCCCCCCGCCCCCTGCTTGCACTCTGTCTCTCAAAATTAAATAGACATTAAAAAAAACCCTTTTATTCTTATTTTTTTTAATGTTTATTTATTATTGAGAGACAGAGACAGAGCATGAGTGGGGGAGGGGCAGAGAGAGATGGGGAGACACAGAATCCGAAGCAGGCTCCAGGCTCCGAGCTGTCAGCACAGAGCCCAATGAGGGGCTCAAACCCACAAACCACAAGATCATGACCTGAGCTGAAATCGGATGTTTAACCCACTGAGCCACCCAGGTGCCCCCTACAAAACTTTTAAATAACATTCTGTGTTGTTTTCTCCTAGGCTCCTGCCCAGACTGAGAGAATGGCTTCCTCGGGACTCCAAACAAAGAAACGTGACAATCACAAGTAAGGCTCTGGCCGACCACAGGCTGGTTAGATCCTTACGTTTATGGCGATTACTGTGTGACACATGTTTTTCCGAGAGCCACCGTACGGTAACACGTTTGATTCTGGTGACAGAGACTGGGGATGAGATGACAAGAGCCCTGGCGTCTGGTGCCAGGGACACGCGGTGTTGGCCACGCGGGCAGCTCTGGGCTCAGAACGGCTCTGGTGGGGCCCCTTCTGAAACACGGCCCCTGCTTGTATCCTGGCCCTGTCGGGGTTCGGAATCGTAAATACTTTCTTTACAGTTTTCCGTGATTCCAGCTGGTGATCCTTACAGCCCATCTTCTATGTCTATTTGTGCATTGCTGGCCAAGGGAGAGTTTCTTGCCTTCATCCTGATTCCTGCCTGGGCTTGAATCCAACAGTATTTTGGTTTCCTCGCTCCCCTTGGTGTCCCCCACCTCTCCTGGGGTTACCTGGGGGTGCCCTGGAGCTGGGCTCAAGGTCATGGACAGGACCCAGCCGGAGTGGCCCCTGGCCTGCCCTCCGCTTGCGCTCCCTCACTGGTGTGTCCTTGCCCACCACCGCGAGGCGGCTGTGGTGTCAGGAGCTCGAGGCCAGCTCATGAGTGCAGCCTCTTATGACAAACATTCATGTTAAAGTGAGCCCATAAGGTGAGGGGTACTGATAGAACCCAGCTTCCACGGCAGTCGTGAGTGTGAAGTAGGTTTTTATGCGCGAGCTATTCGATTTTCAAAATTTATGTTTATTGTTGAGAGAGAGAGCGTGAGCAGGGGAGGAGCAGAGAGAGAGGGAGACACACAGAATCCCAAGCAGGCTCCATGTTGACAGCAGACAGCCTGATGTGGGACCAGATCCCATAAACCATGAGATCATGACCTGAGCCAAAATCAAGAGTCAGATGCTTAACCGACTGAGCCACCCAGGCTCCCCATGCATGAACTATTAGTTACATCAGTTCTACCGCAAAGCCGAGTGCCTCCCAGGTACTAAGGTTTGTATCTGTGTCCAGAACGGGGCCTGATGTGTGGCTGGGGTCAGATCCGGCTGGCTGCTCTGAGCTCTCCCTACCCCCTGCCCCAGACTCCCTTCCTCGCCTCTTCTAGTCCCTGAGCACCTGTCCCGAGGCACCTGGACAGCTTGTAGAATCAGCCAGTTTGCATCCATTTTGCATTTCCTTTCCGGAGCAGGTGTTTCACGAATAGTTGTTAAATGACTCAAGTGACAAAGCCGGATAAAGTGACTGGGAATTGTATGTAGAGGAGAGAACGAGCTTTCCAAGTAATGTCTTTGATTTGTTTTAACATCTTTTAAAAAGTAAGTTCTGACATGGTCTGGTTCATTATGGTCCTTGTCCAATTTATCTATTTTAAAAGCATTGCAGGGGGTCCCCAGGCGGCTCAGGTTGAGCCCCGGTTGAGCGTCCGACTTCAGCTCAGGTCATGATCTCACAGTTCGTGGGTTCGAGCCCCGCGTCGGGCTCTGTGCTGACAGCTCAGAGCCTGGAGCCTGCTTCGGATTCTGTGTCCCCTCCCTCTCTGCCCCTTCCCTGCTCATGCTCTGTCTCTTTCTTTCTCTCAAAAATAAATAAAAACATAAAGAATTGAAAAATATATTAAAGCATTGGTGTTCTTCATAATAATGCTCTGTTTCCTTCTCCTTCTCTTCCTGGAATCCGAGAGGGGAAAAAAAAAGTTTCCCATTTTGAAATAATGTGGCAAACTTGTCTTAATCACATCCTGTTTTGTCAGTTCTGACGCTTGCCGCTCAGCCCTTCTACTTGGTCCTCCGTGACCATAACATCCCGAAGGCATGTAGCAACCATCCTGTCATCAGTGACGGTTGTCGTGAGAAGACCTTAGGACGCCATGACCGTGTGAAGGTGTCAGAATTTTCATAGCAGCCGTGGGTACAGTGTAAACGGATGAGCGAGGCCGTGTGCCTACAAAACCCCAATCAGACTCCGGCTGGATCTGCCCCGCAGGCCGCAGACACTGTCGTGGCCTGGATGCTGTGCCCTTCTCTGTCTTACCGCAGTTACTACCATACTGTAGCTGTGTTTGCTCCCATCCGTTTTCCTTACTCGATTTTGGGCATCTTGGGGCACAAAGTGCCTTACAGTGGCTTTTCAGGTCCGGCGGAGTGATTAGTGCAAACAGGAACTCATGACTTAGTCATATGGATAGCTTGCTCTCCCAGGAGATCACCCGTGTTGTTGCACCCTAAGCCAAAATCAATACAGTCAAACCTTGGTTTGCCAGATGGTTCGCTCCAAAATCCAAAAATATCCATGTAAAAATGATTACAATACTGTCACATAATACACAATAATAAGGAAAATACAGAATAGAAAAATAAATTAACCTGCACTTATGTTTGAAAGCCTTTGTGGCTTGTGTGAGGGAGACGAGAGAGGAGGGTTACTGTGTAGGACGACTTTCACGATCACTAATGGAATCACTGCTGTCTATTGGTCCCCTGGGATCTTTTTCTGCATGGGGGCCCTTGTATACGCTCGCACGGATGTTGACTATAGTGCAGTATCAATAAACTCTCGTCATAGACTGTATTTACTGTAACTGGTAATAAGGCAGCGGAGGAAAGGGTCTCTGTCCGCAGGCAGCCTGACCTAGAATGAAGCAAAGCGTTCCTAAGCTCACTCTTGTACGGAAAAGCAAAGGACTGTCCACAGGTGCTTTGAAGTGACAGAAAAGACACCAGTGCCAGTTGTGGGCACCTTCCAACGTGCTGAAAAATCACTGATTTCTGCCAAACACCACAGCCTGAGACCGAGCATCCGAGCCTGGGAGACGATCGCCCACAATCCTGCAGAGAGAGAGAGAGAAGGACCATTGGCTCAGTTGTCATCATGTGTCATTCGGTGTCACGTATGACTCACGTTGCAAGACATCCATCGCTTGCTTATCGAGTTAAAATTCTTAGAAATGTTTGCTTGTTGGGTGCCTGGTGGCTCAGACAGTGACGGGCCAACTTCGGATTAGGTCACGATCTGGCAGTCTGTGGGTTTGAGCCCCGCGTCGGGCTCTGTGCTGACAGCTCAGAGCCTGGAGCCTGCTTCGCATTATTGGCATTATGGCTATCCAGCGCATCTCTTTGGTAGGAAAATGTGTGTTTTCAGTTATATTTTGAAACATTGGGCACATGTCCCAAACTCTCACACCCCCAAGGAAACAGCCGCTGCGCTGGGGACCTGAGTCCCATAAAGCATCTCCCCGGAGGAGTTCTGCAGCATACTTTTTCTGATGGGCTTGGTTTACAGGGTGTGAGAGACTCAAGCCAGCCCGTGCAGTCATGTGGTGGAATTTCCAAGTCACAGGCAGCTGAGAGCCTCTTCTCTTACATCTCTTTCTGTTTTTTTTTTTTTTCTTACAGAGTTAAATTGAGGAGGAAACAGATCAGTGGGTTCTGGGCAGAAGGTCAGGCATGGAAGGAAGAATGAGAAGCTTCTGAATGCCCTCACTCAGGGATCCATGTCTGTCTGCGCACCCCTGGTGCCCGACAGGCCAGGCTTTGGTGGGGAGCACCGTGGCCTCTGGGAGTCAGGCAGGCACAGATGTCAAAGGAGGCGTGTTTAAGCTTGTCAAGTTGGAGATGCGGTCTAGACCTACACATCTGGTTGTGTAAATAAAGTTTTTTTGGAACACAACCACACACACTTGCATTTGCCTCTGGTCCCTTTCATGTGACAACATCAGGATTGAGTTGTGACAGAGCCCATGTGGCCTGTGATACCCAAAATATTTACTATCTGGCCTTTTATGAAAAAAGGTTTGCTGACCCCGATTCTAGGCCAGCAGTATGCTGTCTGATAGAAATAATAATGTGAGGGGCCCCTGGGTGGCTCAGTCGGTTGAGCAGCCGGCTTCACCTCAGGTCATTATCTCACAGTTTGTGAGTTCAAGCCCCACATCATGCTCTGCGCTGACAGCTCAGAGCTCAGAGCCTGGAGCCGGCTTTGGATTCTGTGTCTCCCTCTCTCTGCCCCTCCCCCACTCTCTCTCTCTCTCTCTCTCTCTCTCTCTCACTCTCAAAAAATGAATAAAATGTTAAAAAAAAAAAAGAAAGAAAGAATAATGTGAGCCACACACACTTTCAAGTGGCCACACTGGAAAGAAAACCAAAATGGAAAGATGTCTTCTCTCATCCCTCCCGTTGGACATTGTACAGGAGTGGTACTGGCTAATGCAATAAGACAAGAAAAATTAAACCCAAGGTGTACAGATTGGAAAGGTTACCTCTGGAAGGGAGAACAAGAAGCGTTTTTTTCTTTTTTCTTTTATTCCCATCCATATTTCCTATGTGAATGTATTATTTTGAAAATAAAGCCAAGTTCAGGTGTTGAATGAACTTGGGTAGCAACTGGCTATACTTTCTATGGGGTGATTTAGCACTTTGATCTTTGTATTTTCTTGTGCTCTTCTGAGTTCTTTGTGATTCCCCTCCCAACAGGGGCCCGGGGTGTGGGGAAGAGATGTGGGGAAGGAGAAGGGGGCAGAACGGACACAGGCAGGTGGGAACATTTGTGGTGCTAGGGTGCCCCATCTCAACTGACACAGGATGCTTCTGTTCTCACTTTGGCCACTGGGTGCTGGTGCTCTATAAACCTTTCGCCTTTCTATTTTGTGACAGTGGCCACTTTGTACAACCCACCAACCCAAATGTAGCAACAATGCAAGAAGATGTCCTGTACCACTTCCATCTCAGCACCAGCACGCACGATCTCCCTGCTATGTTTGGAGATGTGAAGGTAAAAGGCAGGGCTGTTGATTCTGGGGATTTGTCTTAACATCAGTCTCGTCATAGGTGATACTGGTAGACATGGACACAGAGGACAAGTTCATCAAGTTATATCTTCAGATTTTTGCTAACCGTTGCTTTTAAAATATGTAAACTAATGAGTTTATGAAGGAAACCTTGTAAGTTCTGCCATATTGGTGCCTAAATAATCTCTTATAAATTCAGTGTGTAATGGAAACCATATAAAATAAATTTCCTAATGCTCCACTCGGAGAAAAGGAAAAGGAGTTACAAAACATTCTGTAGAGGAACAAGGGAGAATAAGCGAGTAATTACATGTGTCTCCTTGTAATATAAAGTGCATGTTTGTTCTTTTAATGGCTTACTTGGCTGAATGCAACTTCTAGCCCATTTCCCCCACAGAGTCCTGAGTTCCTCAGTGTTGGTTTATCCTGGCACAGGACTTTTGAAATGTCTGATCCCTGTGGGTAAAGATGGACTAATGTTTAGATTCAAAATCAAAACAATGAATGACTCAAAATTTCCCTGCTTCTCGGCGGGTCTGTCTTAGCAGCCACCGTATTCCTTTCCAGCTGTGAGACGACTCCCCATGTATTCTTTTTTTTATGAGAGGGATTTTCTCTGGTTACTTAGAACTAATAGTATTTTCTTAATTGGGGTATAATTAACATATGGTGTTAAATTAGTTTCAGGTGCACAATATCATGACTCAACAATTCTGTACATCGCTCAGTGCTCGCCATGATAATGTGATCATCATCTGTCATCAATGTTATTACCATCCTGTTGAGTATATTCCCTATGCCATACTTTTCATCTCCATGACTCATTTATTTCGTACCCGAAAGTCTGTGCCTCTCAATCCTTCTTACCTCTTCCCCCATCCCCCCTACACTCTCCCCTCTGGCAACCACCAATTTGTTCTCTGTGCTTAAGGTCTGTTTTTTTCTTTTTGTTGGTCTCTTTTTTCTTAATCAGTTAGCTTTGTTTCCTAAATTCCACATGTGAGTGAAATCATATGGTATTTATCTTTTTTGGACGGACTTATTTCACTTAGTGTTATACTCTCTGGCTCCATCCATGTTGTTGCAAATGGCAAATCTCATTCTTTTTTATGGCTGAGTAATATCCCATTGTATGTATGTGGACACACACACACACACACACACACACACACATTTATTTATTTATTTATTTATTTATTTATTTATATCTTCTTTATCCATTCATCTATCCATGGACACTTGTGTTGCTTTGATGTATAGCTATTATAAATAAATCTGCCATAAACATAAGGATGTATATAACTTCTTGCATTAGTGTTTTTGTTTTCTTTGGGTAAATACTCCGTAGTAGAATTATTGGATCATATGATTTTTCTACTTTTAATTTTATTTTTTATCTTTCTTAAAGTTTATTTATTTATTTATTTTGAGAGAGAGAGAGAGACAGAGTAAGCGAGTTTGAGCAGGGAATGGGTAGAGGGAGAGACAGAATCCCAAGCAGGCTCCATGCTGTCAGCGCAGAGCCCAAAGTGGGGCTCGATTTCATGAACTGTGAGATCATGACCAGAGCTGAAACCAAGAGCCGGAACCTTCACCCACTGAGTCACCCAGGTGCCCCCTATTTTTAACTTTTTCAGGACCCTCCATACTGTTTTCCAGAGTGGCTGTACCAGTTTGCATTCTCATCAACAGTGCACGAGGGCTCCCCTTTCTCCACATCTTCACCAACACTTGTTGTTTCTTGTGTTGTTGATTTTAGCTACTCTGACAGATGGGAGGTGGTATCTCATTGTGTTTTTGATTCGCATTTCTCTGATGATGAGTGATGTGGAGCCTCTTTTCATGTGTCTGTTGGCCATGTGGAAGTCTTCTTTGGAAAAATGTCTATTAAGGTCATTTTTTGAAATGGGATTATTTTGTTTTTGTTTTTTTTGTTGTTGTTGCTTTAAAGTTTATTTATTTTGAGAGAGAGAGAAAACACAAGTTGGGGAGGGGCAGAAAGAGAGAGGGAGAGAGAGAATCCCAAGCAGGCTCTGTCTACACTGTCAGCACAGAGCCTGGTGCAGGGCTTGAACTCACGAACTATGGGATCATGACCGAGATCAAGAGCCAGATGCTTAACCAACTGCACTACCCAGGCACCCCTAAAATGGGGTTATTTGGTTTCTTTGCTGTTGAGTTGTATAAATTCCTTATATGTTTTGGAGACTAACTCCTATGGGATGTGGCATTTGCAGATATCAGTGGGTTGCTTTGTCCTTCTGTTGTTGGTTTTCTTTGCTGTGCATTGTGTTCTTAATGTATTTACTTTCTATGCGTTTGAATTTAACCTTTCTAGGCGGTGGGGATTTCTTTTGTCATGTTTAGAAACTAATAATTCTTTCATCATCAAACTCCTTAAAACCAGCTCATTTACTTTTTCTTCTTGTGTAAAACAAAATGGAAAGTAAGACTGTATATATAATACTTTGCAGATTTTAAGTTTTACTTCTCTGAGCGCCACCCACGCACCTGATTTCTACCAGTTCCCGACTCCCACTGGGCCCTTGGCTCTTTCCATACTTTGGCCGTTTGGCTCTTGGACGTCTGGGTGGGAGACGTTGGTTAGAAGCCCATTGTACAGATGGGCTTGGGGGCCCCGGTCGCACAGTGAGGCTCCCTCCAGGACATCGGCCGAGCTGTGCACTTGGTGGACGGAGGCCGGGCAGGCATGGAACCTCGAATTACCTCCCCAGAGATAACAAGGGTCTGGTTTCCCTGTGTCGTGCAGAACTGTGACCCGGTATTTCTCACACTGAGTGAGTGTGCATCACGCACAAGCCTCTGCATCACTCACAATAGCACACGTAACTGGGCTCCCCGGACCCAGGAGCTGTGAGGCCTTTTTCCCCAGCAACGTCTAGGTGATGCTGATGTCTGCATCTAGGTAGCACCCTTCATGGTGCTCTGTGCCTGTGCTGATGGGGCTCTGTTCTCTGGCTGCAGTTCGTGTGTGTCGGGGGAAGCCCCACCCGGATGGAAGCGTTCACCAAATACATGGCCAAGGAGCTGGGCCTTGACCACCCAGGTGCAGAATATCCCAACATCTGCGTGGGGACCGACCGCTACGTCATGTTCAAAGTGGGCCCCGTGCTGTCTGTCAGCGTGAGTACCTTCCCTGACGGTGGGCTCGGGCCTGGGGCTCCGCAAGCCCCCTGTCACCCCCGCCTCCTGCTCTCTGCACACACACAGGCCTGGTCCCCTCGACACCTGTTTATGCTGTCAGGCTGGGGGCAGGGTGAGACGTCTCTAGCAGCGTGAACCGCCCAGAGCACTCCAGTGTGTGGAGACGGTGTTCAGTTCCAGATAGTTCGTGGAGGCAGGAGCTATGCAAGGTCACACGTGACCAACATAGGTGCGAGAGCTCGCCCCAGCCTTGGGAGCAGCGCCTGTGCGTGTGTGGGCACTCGGGAGGGGCTTCGTGGGATATGTGCCCTAGGAGGGCCTCTGAAATAGACCAGCGAGGTGGCAGGCACCCAGTAGCCAAGGGACCGGCCGTTACTTTTTGAGGCAGAAGCAGGGAGCGCAGGGAGAGAAGCAGGACATGTAAAACTGTGACAGTTGTGTGTGGCGTGGGCATCTGTGCAGCGTCTCCGGCCGGTGGGGACGCTCGTTACCTGGCGCCTAAGTAGCGGGCTGTTGCTTCCCCGCCAAGCCTCCATTTCCTGGGCTGCTACCTGCTTCGCAGATGTGGGGACCAGCTGTGCGACCCCCTCATGCAAATGTTTGCATTTCCCAAAGTGTCAATAGTTTTAATTAATTAATTTATTTATTTTGAGAGAGAGAGTACAGGGGAGGGGCAGAGAGAGAGGGGGATCCCAAGCAGGGTCAGTGCTGGCAGCACAGAGCCCGATGTAGGGCTCGAACTCATGAACCATGAGATCATGACCTGAGCCGAAGTCAAGACTCGGACGCTCACCGCACTGAGCCCCCCCAGGCGCCCCAGTAGGTTTTAGGTTTATACTTGGAAGGTCATGTCGTCTCCTTGCCGGCGCGCGATGCACAGAGAGCGCCCCGGCCGCCCCCTCGCCCCGCCTCCTGCCCCCCCCTCCCCCCACGTAACGCGACGTCCCTCCTGGTTCTAGCACGGCATCGGCATCCCTTCTACCTCAGTCATGCTGCACGAGCTCATCAAGCTTCTGTACCACGCCCGCTGCTCCGATGTCACTGTCATCCGCATCGGCACCTCGGGTGGGATCGGTGAGTGTGCCGAGGGCCTCCGCCCAGGGCCAGTGTCCCCGCTGCAGACCCAGTGTGGGGCGGGCTTGGGTACGAAGAGCCCTCTACCCGGCTTTGTTCAAGGAAGCTCTCTGGCAGGAGGCACGAAGAGAAGCTCTCGTTGTTTCCGGTTCGGCCGGGACCACTAGGCCCAAGTAGGTAGCGGAAGGGCCCTAAGCCCAGCGTGTGCAGAGCCTCGTCCTTTTGGGGGCGACCGTGGAGTCTCCTTGTCTGCCTGCCTCTCTCCGTGCCTTCTAACCTCTTCTTCTCTGCCTCTCTCCTGTCCCCTGCACTCCCCAATCCCTGCAAGGATTCAAGCACCTTAGGAGAAAACCAACAGGAAACTCAAAGACAGAGATGGAACCCAAAGTTAAGATAAGTGTCCTTAAGTTGCCTAAAGGGTCCCCAGGCCAACCTGAACGGGTTTTGTTTTGTCCCTGACAGCCACAAAGAGAACAAAGAGAACAGGATGTTGTAAGAAAGCCAAGGCTGAGTTCAGAGCCAAGGCCCCTGGGGCACATTTGCTTTACAGAAGCTGATCATTCTCTGACTCAGACATTCCCGCCCTGTGCCCCTGTGCCTGGTGGGCGTCTCCCTTCGGGGAACTGCCTGGGGGGCTTGGAGCCCAGAGGAGCCTATACCGGCTGTTACTGGTTCTGCCCTGCACGTATGGGGTTGTGACCTCTCCTGGACTGACCGCAGTTCTGGAATTTAGGTTTTCTGACCAGGGGCGGAGACTGCAGTAGACCCCAAATCTTCTGGATGCATTATCCCGTTTTCTCATGTATACAGACAGATTGATGTGTAAATACCGGTGCTTGAAGGATTAGAAGTCAATGTTTAAGCTGTTCTCAGGGAAAAGTACCGGTGCTTGAGTGGTTTTGTTCTCGGCCCCCGGTGCCATCAGCCAGATGGATACTCACAGCGTGTGCACATCACACCAGCGTCTGCCAAAGACCCTAAAGATCTGAGTTTCTGAGTTCTTGCTCTGGAGGGATTTTTACAGTTGACGATCAGAGAGCGTGGTGGAACACGTGGTGTCGATTTTGAGTCCCCTAAAATAGCCCCATAAAAACAGCCACTAGAGAGCCGACCCAGACCCCAGATGATGCTGGTGACACGCATGGTGTGGCATCTCCACGAATTCCAGCCAGCATAAGGGTGGTGGGTGGGTGCCGGGGCACCACTCGGGAAGAAGCACAGGGTCGTGAGAACAGACAGCCCCCCTCCCCCCCCCCCCCACGTAGCCAGCAGGGACTCTGAGGAAGGGGAGGGGCTCAAACACCCCAGCTTGAGGGTGACTGGACATCAGGAACGGCATGAACTCCCCAGGCTAATGAAGGAAGGAGAGCGCTGAGCACCATTCAGTTTCAACCCCAGCGTGGGACCAGCTGCAGAGAGGAGGGTCTCGATGACCAGGAGGGACCAAAACAGCATGGGAGAGAAAGTCCAGATAAACATGCAGGGGTGGAGGACATACTTTGTAATGTTTCATGAAAACAGCCACTCTGGGGGCTCTAGAACCATCCACTGGTTTCCTCCTCCTCCATTCCTAATGTTTAGGAAACACAGTTTCCCATTCGGATAAGTATCAGGAAAGGCTCGTGGTCAAATCCCACACAAAGCTATTGTAAGATCAAGGAATGAGAGCCGAGGAATGACCCTACAAATAGCAAAATACCCCAGGAAGGTGTGCCCGGAAAGCATTCGGCGTGGAACCTAGTAACACGCGGATGAAAGGAAAGCAGGATCGGTTGGGAATCGGTCGTTGCCGGAGCTGGGTTTGGGACGCACAAGATTTCTTGCCTGTGTTTGTAGTTCCTTGAAATATTAAATAATGAGAAAGCACAAAACTGGGACCAGTTCGGCACATTGTGGTCACCTGAGCGGTGGGGTGCCAGTTACAGAGTGGCGGCTGGAAGGCACGGCACATCAGGCAGGGACAGGGCCTCCTGGCAATTTCTTTTTCTTTGCTCTTCGCTCTTCCATATTCTCTGCCTCTATCATCAGAAAAAGAAAAGAAAAATGCTAATGTCGTACCTCAGTCATCAGAAAAAGAATTTGATGCAGAAAATCGATCCTTAGCGATTTCTTCTTCGAACAGTACAGGGTGTCCCGGTATTTTCTGGTGTAGATGGGTCATTTTCCTTTCTGCTCTGCGGTGCCCTCCCTGTCTGCCCCGTGTGGCCATGACGTCTGCTTCTCCCTCCAGGTTTGGAGCCTGGCTCTGTGGTCATCACCCGCCAGGCGGTGGATGCCTCCTTCAAGCCCGTGTTCGAGCAGATGGTCCTGGGGAAGCGGGTGGTTCATAGGACACACCTGGATGAGCGGCTCGCGCAGGAGCTGATGCAGTGCGGTGCAGACCTGCGGGAGTTCCCCACGGTCCTGGGGAACACCATGTGCACCTCTGACTTCTATGAAGGTGACGGGGACGGGCCTGGCCTCCCGGGGGTGGGGGCGGGGGGCTCCTGCACGGGGGAGGGTCTCCGTCAGTCCTGGGCTCCTGTCTCTTCAATGTTTCCATGGCACTCATAGCGCTCTGCTTATGAGTGGGCGGTTTGGGCTCCAGGGCGGGCAGGGCCTGGGGGGATCCAAAGTGTCCCTGTGTCCCGGCGGGAAGCACGTCGCAGGCACGCAGTAGGCGCTTACTGCGTGCAAGTGGTGAGCACACCCAAGTCAACGCTGGCACGTCTCCATGTGTCTTCAGGGCAAGGGCGTCTGGACGGTGCCCTCTGCTCCTACTCAGAGAAGGACAAGCAGGAGTACTTGGAGGCGGCCCACGCGGCCGGCATCCGCAACATTGAGATGGAGTCTTCGGTCCTGGCTGCCATGTGCGGCGCATGTGGCCTCCAAGGTGGGTGAGCATTTGGTCACGGGGGTCCTTCCTCCAGGGCTCAGCCTCCAGGCCCCCGTCCGGGCCCTCCTCCTGCCCCCACCACCCACCAGCCCCGAGGCACGTGTGGACGGGTTGGCATCGTCCAGCCCTGTGCTCAGACACCCTTGACCGTCACACAGTCCGCTGCAGGGCCCACAGGAGCCCCCGGGCCTCTAAGTGGGATGAGAAAGACCCACCTCGGCTCAGGTCAGGAAGCTGCCAGCGCAGCTGAGGGTTCCACCCCCGAGTTCCTCGTGTCCCCGGCAGGGTCCAGCTCTGCTTTCCAGAATCCCCGGAAGCCTGGCCTTGGAAGGCAGGATAGGGCTCCTCCCACCCTGAGCCAGTCCTGGGATTTGCTCGAGAGCTTCCTTTGGAAGTGAAGGCTGAGGGGGTTGATCCTGCGGGGACAGCAGAGGGAACGCCTCGGCCGGGGTCAGCAAGGCAAGCTGGAAACCCAGCACTTTGTGTGGATGTGGCGTTTGGTCTCTGCAGTGGCCGTGGTCTGTGTCACTCTGCTGAACCGCCTGGAAGGGGACCAGGTCAACAGTCCTCATGAGGTGCTGGTCGAGTACCAGGAGCGGCCACAGCGCCTGGTGGGTCACTTCATCAAGAAGCGCCTCGCGGCTGCCGGAAACCCCCGGGATCTCTGAAGACGCCAAGTTGCAGTTGCTATAAATAAAATCAGCACCCGGGCACCAGGCTGGCTCAGCTCTCAGGGTCCTGAGTTTGAGCCCCATGTTGGGGATGCAGATTACTGAAATAAATAATCTTTTAAAAAAATCACCTTTAAAATCTCCTTTTGTACGTCTTTGTGCTCATTTTAAATTTTGGAATTTAGGGAATTGGATCGTATTTCAGAGGCAAAGAATCCTGCATTAACGACACAAGTGGCTTTTTTTAATGTTTATTTGTTCTGAGAGAGAGAAAAAACATGAGTGGGGGAGGGACAGAGAGAGGGAGAGAGAGAATCCCAAGCAGGCTCTATGTTCAGCGCAGAGCTGGAGTGGGGCTCAAACTCCTGAACCGTGAGATCATGACCTGAGCTGAAATCAAGAGTCGGAGTGAGGCAGCCCCCGCCCGGGTCTGGTGTAGGATCAGGCAGTGCGGAAGGTCTGTGTAGATGCTGATTTTCTGAGGCAGGTGCCAGCTGTGCGTCGGGGCCAAGGGCTTTCCAGCTCCCCAAGACTCAGAGGGGATGTGAGTCTCCTAAAGCTGTGGTTAAAAATGTCCCCGTATACGGGCGCCTGGGAGGCCCAATCGGTTAAGCATCCAACTTTGGCTCAGGTCATGATCTTACGGTTCATGGGTTCGAGCCCCATGTGGGGCTCTGTCCTGACAGCTGGGAGCCTGGAGCCTGCTTCGGATTCTGTGTCTCTCTCTCTCTGTCTCAAAAATAAGCATTTAAAAAAATAAATAAAAAAGAAAGCCACACAGCTGAGGTTGGACCTGAGGCCCTCATGATCCCAGGCCTTTCCCATAACCCCACACTGTCTGCGAGAATTGACTCTCAGGGACGTCATTTCCAGTGACCTCTGATCCCTGACTGGTCTGCTCGTTCATTCTGTGGGTGTCGGGGTCCTGGTTTGCAGCTGAAGGGCGTGACCTCACACTTGCACTTGGCCGAGCTAGAGAACAAGAACAAATCTCCCACCTGTCAGCCCGTGAGCTTCTTCCCCACGACCACAGTCCGTGGTCGAGCTGAGGAACGTCCATGATCCCCCGGCTTGTACAGAAGGAGAAAGGGGCAAGGTGAAAATATTTAGCACGCAAAGCACTGGGAAAACGTTGGGTCTCAAATCCGCTCATAATACCATTGGTTAACATAACACACTACTGTTTGCCGCCACGTTCTAAGGCAGGCCCCACAGCCGGGTCTTGGGGCAGCAAGTTTCTACGTTAGGTCAAGCATCTGCTTCCTTGTCTTCGGAGCCAGGACAGTGGACAGACCCTTCCTCCCAAAGTGGCTGTGGTTCCCTGTGATGGCTAATGTCATGTGTTGACCTGGCTAGACCGTGCTGCCCTGTGTGGTGCGACAGCGTGGCTGTCGCGGTGGAGGTGTTTTGTACGTGTGGTTGACATCTACAGTCGCTTGAGTCTAAGAGGAGCAGAGTGCCCTGGATAAAATGGGTGGGCCTCATCTAGTCAGTGGACGGTCTTAAGAGCAAACACTGAGGGTTCCCGGAGAAGAAGGCATTCTGCCTCAAGTCTGCAGCAGGGAACTCCTGCCTGAGCTTCCAGCCTGGGAGTCTGGCCTACAGATTTCTGGCATGCCAGTCCCCCCAGTTCTGAGAGTCCGTGTGGCCTATGCAGTGGCCAGTAGGGTGACAGCACCACGTGGGCTTGGCCGTGCCTGGGGGGCCTCCCGGCTCTGCTGAGACGTGCCCACACGGGCCACCCGAGGCCTGAGGACGAGGCCCGGCCAAAGGCTAGCTGCTTTTCCTGCAGAGAATTACTAGCCTCTAGAAAGTGGGTGGGATTCCGAGGGAGCACAGGCCTCCACATTTTTGTCGGTGTTAGCAGAAAAGATCTCAGCACAGCAATTCGGCAGTGAACCTGTGGCCTGTGTGGAAGATGGCCGGCCCGCTGCTCTCTGCCGACCTGGCCACCCAGCCCTCTCTCCCCGGCCTGGCTCAGGCCGCGGCCCAGGAAGTCCGGTGTCACCAGGGTGAGCTCCTTCAGTCCAGTGGTGCGACGGGCAGACTGGGCAGTTTATCTGGCAGCTATGCTTTCCAACGAGGCCGGGCCTGGGCCCCGTCCCCACAGCCAGCAGCCCGTCCTGGGACCAGGCGCCTCGCAGCCCTGGGGTCTCAGAAGGGCGCCCACCTCTGCCATCGGCGGGCACTGTCACCGCAAGCCCCCGATGAACCCGCACCGCAGCCCTGAGGCGCCTTTGCGGTCCCAGGCCTCTGGGGCAGGGCAGCCGGGATCAGAGGGGAAAAGCCTGGCTTAATCTTCTTCTCTCACCGCCTGGAAATCCCGCACACTCTTCCAACGAGGGCCCCACCAGGGGGAAGTCTCCTGTCCCCTCCCTCCTGTCCCTTCTCTTCTCTGTCACAGAGGAGAGAAAGGTGGCCGGTTCATGTTTTCGTTTTCCCCTCTGTTTGGGGTGCGGAGAGTCTCAGAAACTACAGTGCACAGCCTGGCGCAGAGCCTGGCATGGTAAACACAGAAGTTTTAGGCTTGGGAGGTGCCTGGGTGGCTCAGCACGTTAGACATCCAATTGCAGCTCAGGTCATGATCTCGAGGTTCATGAGTTCGAGCCCCGAGTTCGGTGAGCTCGGGCTCGGGGCTGACAGTACGAGCCTGCTCTCTCTCTGTCTCTCTCTCTCTGTCTCTCTCACTGCCTCTCGCTCACTAGTGCTCTCTCTCCCTCAAAAATAATAAACTTACGAGGAAAAACAAAAGAAGTTTTAGGCCTGGGCTGGGGAAAGGAGTGGTGTTAAATATTAATCAGCCTATCAAACATCAGATACTATCTTTGGATTTTCTTTTTTTTTTTTTTTTTTTTAATTTTTTTTCAACGTTTATTTATTTTTGGGACAGAGAGAGACAGAGCATGAATGGGGGAGGGGCAGAGAGAGAGGGAGACACAGAATCGGAAACAGGCTCCAGGCTCTGAGCCATCAGCCCAGAGCCTGATGCGGGGCTCGAACTCACGCACCGCGAGATCGTGACCTGGCTGAAGTCGGACGCTTAACCGACTGTGCCACCCAGGCACCCCTATCTTTGGATTTTCAATGACACGGTAGCTCTCCTGTCTCTGCCCACTGAGAAGCAGGTGTTCCGTTTCCCATCCCGCAGAGGAGGGAAACTGAGGCCCGGGATGGGGGGTCGCCCGGGGTCACCAGGCTGTGCGGGGACACACAGCTTGTGTATTGAATTCTGCGTGGGGACGGTGGCCTGCTGGACGGGGGTCGGGGAGGGGGGTGCAAGCCAGCCACCAAGGGTGCCGTTTCCACACTGAGGAGGTAAAGTCACAGGTCCTGCCACTTAGGGTCCCAGAACTGGGGGGCTCACGTCCCCTGTCCTAGGCCATGGCTCCTGGGGAGCACAGGGCACCAGCACCTGGTACCTGCCAAGGCTGTGGGACAGAGGATGTAGGTGGTTGTTTGGAAAGTGCCTGGGGGGAGGGGGGGAGGGGAATAAATAGAACAGAAGGTGGGAATGTGACCGTCCAGGCCCGAGGGGACGTTGTCCTGTTGTCAGATGCCTGGGCAGCGACACAGAATCACAACAGGTGTTTGTCTCATCACAAGGGCGACCAGCAGCTTAGGTGCAAGCCTTTCTGTTCAGAGAACTCGCTCCCCGCGAGCGGGCAGGGCTAGTCTGTGGGCCTGGCCTTTCTCCCTTGTCCCCCTTCCCCACAGTGACCCAGCTGAGTGACCCCAGGGCTAGTCTGTGGGCCTGGCCTTTCTCCCTTGTCCCTCTTCCCCACAGTGACCCAGCTGAGTGACCCTGCAGGGGCCCAAGCCAGGAAGTCTGGTCTGACTTCATGTGTCCAGGGGAAACGCCGCTTCTGTGTAGCCAGCAATACACGTCTATGCCAACGGGCTACCCCAGCCTCGGGGAGCTAGCAGCTAGGCACGGAATTCTTTCCAGGCAGATGTCACAATGTGGTCACAGAGGAGAAACGAAAGCTAAGGAAGGCCCCACCCACACCACCGCCTCTCGGGGTTCTCCCCGGTTGTGCAAGGGGCAGTGACAAAGAGAATTTTCAGGAAAAGATAAAATCACAAACCCCTGCAGGCATAAGAGTGAGCATGTGCCAAAGACTGTATTTTACGATGAGGGAACTGGGCACATGTTCTCAAAGTTTGAGAGAATGGGCAGGGCGCCCGCCTGCCTCAGTCAAAAGAGCATGAGAGTCTTGATCTCAGGGTCGTGAGTTTGAGTTCCACGTTGGGTGTAGAGACGACTTAACGTTAAAAATAAATAAATAAAGGGTGCAGAGAATGGAAAAAGCACACACTGCTGGGAGGGAGAGCCAGGGATGTTGAAACAGATGCTTTGTGGGGCAGGGAGTGGCTGGTTTTGCTTAAGGACTGGAGACAAGTTGCTCAGATGTCTCGTGGCGGTGATGGGGAGTCATGGCCGGGGAGGCTGTGCTGCAGACAGCACGTGGTTTTCTTGTTTTCTTTTTTCTCTTTCTTAATGTTTATTTTTATTTGAGAGAGAAAAAGAGAGAGACAGAGAGAGAGACAGAGAGAGCACGAGGAGGGGAGAAACACAGAGAAAGAGAGAGAGTGTACGAGCTGAGGAGGGGAAGAGGAAGAGAGAGAGAGAATCCCAAGCAGGCTCTGTGCAGTCAGTGCAGAGCCTGACATGGGGCTTGAGCTCATGAACCATGAGATCATGACCTGAGCTGAAATCAAGGGTCAAGGGGCACCTGGGTGGCTCAGTTGGTGAAGCATCCGACATTGGCTCAGATCATGATCTCGTGGTTCATGGGTTCGAGCCCCATGTCAGGCTCTGTGCTGATAGCTCAGAGCCTAGAGCCTGCTTTGGATTCTGTGTCTCCCTCTCTCTCTGCCCCTTCCCCACTCATGCTCTGTGTCTCTCTCTCTGTCAAAAATAAATACACAAAAAATAAAGATAAAAAGAGTCAGGGGTGCCTGGGTGGCTCAGTCAGTTAAGCATCTAACTTTGGCTCAGGTCACAATCTCATGGTCCATGGGTTTGAACCCTGTGTTGGACTCTGTGCTGACAGCTCAGAGCCTGGAGCCTGCTTTGGATTCTATGTGTCCCTCCCTGCCTCCCCTGCCTCTCTTACTCACTCTCTCAAAAGTAGATAAATAGACTGAAAAAAAAAAAAAAAAGAGTCGGATGCTTAACCTACTGAGCCACCCAGGCTCCCCCTTTCTTTCTTTTTTTTTTATCGCGGTAAAAGATACATAACCTAAATATTTGTCATTTTAATCATCCACGTGGATAATTCAGTGGTGTTACTTTTGCAGTGTTGTGCGGCCACTACCACTTTCTGCAGCCAGGATACTTTTCATCAGCCCGAACACAGCTCTGCCCATAACCACGGATTCTTTCCCTTTTCCCGCAGCCCCTGGTAACCCCGAATCCCTCTGAATTTGCCTATTCCACTCAGGAAGGTGGAATCATACCCCCCCCTTTTTTTTTTTTTACCAGTTTGACTTATTTCACAGTTTTCAAGGTCCATCCACGTAACGGCGTAAGTCAAAACCTCGTTCCTTCTTAAGACGAAGTGATATTCCATGGTACGCATATACATCATTTATCTGTTTATCCGTCGACGGGCACACCGCTAGTTTGTCTTCTGCCTGCTGCAAATAAATGCTGCTGTGAACACGGTTATGCGGATGTCTGTCCCGGTCCCTGCTTTGCATTCTTTTGGAGTGTGTATCAGGAGTGTAGACAGCTGGGTCATGTAGCATTTCTACGTTTAACTCTTTGAAAAACCCCTTGGGCATCATTTTATCTCCGTGCAGGAAGCCGAGGGGCAGTTACCATTAAGTTGACCCTCCTTTGCAGCTGGCCCTTCTCACACCCGGTCCCTTCTGGAGAAGGCAAATACTCCTTTTTTTTGGCATTAAAAATTTTTTATTTTAAGTTGATTTATTGTTTATTTTGAGAAAGAGAAAGAGAGAGAGAGAGCACCAGAGAGGGGCAGAAAGAGAGGGAGAGAGAGACTCCCAAGCAGGATCCGCATAGTCAGCACGGAGCCAGATGTGGGGCTCGAACTCACAAACCCTGAGATCATGAACTGAGCCAAAATCAAGATTCGGAGGCTTAACTGACTGAGTCACCCAGGCGCCCCATGGCTTTAATACAGAGGGGAGCCCGGCTGGCTAAGCTCCTACAGGGTGCAACTCTTGATCTCGGGGATCGCGAGTTTGAGCCCCAAGTTGGGTGTAGAGATGACTTCAAATAAAATTTTTTTTTGAATACCAGGAAAGGGGAACCTAAGTGGCTCAGTCAGTTAAGCGACTGACTCTTGCTTTTGGCTCAGGTCTCGCTCTCACGGTTCGCGAGTTCCTTCGAGGCCCACATTGGGCGCTGTGCTGACAGTGTGGAGCCTGCTTGGGATCCTCTGTCCCCATCTACCTGTTTCCCGCCCACTGGCTCTCTATCTTTCTCTCTCAAAAATAATAAATAAATATTAAAAAGTAATAATACTTTAGGGTCCCTAGGAGAGGGAGAATGAAAGATCCGACCCTGGCAGGTCACGGTCATGGCTGGAGTCCCGGTGTCTGCCTGGCGGTCTGTGAACGGATTGTGCTAACGCTCTCCCACGGGGTTGGGGCTTTAGGAAGGGGTGACGTTGACCATCAGAAGCGGCTTCAAGGACGGTACAGCCTTTCTCGCGAGGTGCTGCACCGCCACCCTGTGGACGGTTTACAGGTGTTGCGTAGCTGCCCGGCAGGGATTGTGCGGCACGGGTCCCTGCCCGCAGTGCCCAGATGGACCAGACGCTATGTCCAGACAGATGTCGCCTCCCTCGTTCCTAGAGAGGCTTGCATGGGCCTCGGCATGTCTGTGAAGGGGGCATGATAGGCCACCCCAAAACGTGCCCCTTTGGCACAAGGATTGTTGTGAGAAACTGCAGAGACCGAAGCTCTGAAAACAGAGTAGAACTTGCCCTTTTGTGAGGGAAATTTACCTGGATTAGGGAAATCCTTTTGTAAGGGTGTCTCCTACCCATACTCGGAAGAAAACCTGGAGCCCGGACGCATCCCTGGGAACCGAGAGGGGCCACCTGCCAGTCTGACTTTGCATCAGGCAGATCCCTGGTCCTGTGGAGGACGAGGGAACAAGGGAGCCCCAGGACCTTCCCCAGGCTGTAGGGAGATGGCCAGGGGACCAGCTGAAGCCCCCCAACTTTGATGGGGAGGAGCCTGCGGATTTCCCGTGTGGACATGGGAACTCACAGAAGTTGGGGGGCTTGCATGGGACTTTGATGAGGCAGTGTGCTGTCCCCACAAAGGGCGTTGAGCTGGGTTCATGAGGGGTGGGGAGAGAGGGTCACATCCCCTGTAAAATGCGGGACTGTATTTATTGCTGCTGCTTGTTGAAGGTCAACTGTGGGCAAGTCTGTTTGCAAATGCTCCAACCTGTCTGTGATGTGATGTCCTTTTTCCTCCAAGTTCGCTTTATTAGACTTTGGACAACTACAAATTCTCTGTATTTCAGTCCCCTCACCCCCCTCCCGGAATCATGTATGTGTATATACACGTCTGTGCTTATCATACATTGTACTGATATAAAGAACGTGTAATGTACAATTTAGAAATAATAACAAAATGCTCAATCATCTTTATTGTAAGTTTCTGGTTCTCGCAGAATGCTTTTACTGATTTTTGCTGAAATCTTAGCCACCCACAGCTGCAGTGCAACTGTGACTTGACAGATAGACTTGCCGTCTAATCTGCAAACTTCCTCAATACACTTATTATTGTTAAATCTAATGTGCAATCTGCTGGGAAATGACTTAAAATTTTTTTTTAATGTTTGTTTATTTTTGAGAGACAAAGTGTGTGTGTGCACACAAGCAGGGGAGGGGCAGAGAGAAAGACACACACAGAATCCGAAGCAGACTCCAGGCTCCGAGCTGACTGCCAGCATAGAGCCTGATGCGGGGCTCAAACTCATGAGCCATGAGATCATGACCTGAGCTGAAGTCAGACATTTAACCGACTGAGCCACCCAGGTGCCCCATGACTTTTTTTAAAAGTAGGCTTCATGCCCAGTGTGGAGCCCAACGCAGGGTTTGAACTCACGGCCCTGAGATCAAGATTTAAACTCATAACCCTGAGATCAAGACCTGGGTTGAGATCAAGAGTTGGCCGCTTAACCGAGTGAGTCACCCAGGTGCCCCCATTTCGAATCCCAATTTACACCAATTAACGGAAACCTCCTCCATCATCATCATATTGGAACTCTACTCGTCCATCAATACATGAGCCGTTTCAATGCCAGATGGATGATAGTCTTCAAATATTTGAAGAGCATTTAAAAAAAGTTTTTTTTAATGTTTATTTATTTTTGACAGAGAGAGAGAGAGAGAGAGAGAGAGAGAGAGAGCATGAGTGGGGGAGGGGCAGAGAGGGAGACACAGAATCCCAAGCAGACTCCAGGCTCCGAGCCGTCAGCACAGAGCCTGATGCGGGGCTCTAACAGACCACGAGATCATGACCTGAGCCGGAGTTGGACGCTCAACCGACTGAGCCACCCAGGTGCCCCTGAAGAGTATTTTCTCAAGCTTGTATGTTACTCACAAGGTAACAGCTACTGACACGACAGGCTTTGACGTTTAATCTGTACTGTTACATTTCCCTACCATTTTTTAAGTCTAGAAAATCAACAATACGGTGTTTGCCAGTTTCCACGGTGCAGACCCTCCTGCCACGTTGGATTAGAAGCCATCAGCATTGGTTGCTGGGATTTGGGATGAGGCGCGGTGTCATATGTATGTTGTACAGATTCAACAGGTATAAAAGTCCGTTTATATTTTCCGTAAAATAAAAGCAGTAAAATGCAGTAAGATAATTGCAAAGTGATGAGTTTGGGGCATTTGTCCCTTTTGTTTTTCCCATAATTTATTGAATGGTCAGGCAATTCCATTTTTAAGAATGGTATTAACAACTGGCTGGTAAAATTCTTCACAATTTAACAATCAGCTTATATCAACTTTTATCATAAGCTTAGCAGAGGCAAAGGATGCCATTCCTGGGATGTCTATTGTACCTTTGCTTGATTCCTGTTTTTTTAAAGTAATCTCTACGCCCAAGCTGGGGCTTGAACTCGTGACTCCGAGATCAAGAGTTGTGATCTCCCCTGACTGAGCCAGCCAGGTGCCGCTATTGTACCTTTGCTTTAAATATATCCCATCAGGCCTCAGAGCTGAACATTCAGTCCATTTAATTTTCAGGTGTGTGTCATATGCTCCAAATGACAAAACCCATCCTTATTGCCAAGTCAGTCGCAATAGACTTCCTGTAAGGAAAAAAGGAAGGTTCTTTTCAAATCTATTCACATTTGCACTTGAATAGAAATCCAATGCAAATTCTATTCGAATAAACGTGGCATATCATGGCTCCAGTTCTGAACGCTTATGTGGAGATGACAGGTAGATGGCCCACGGGCACAGGTGCACAGGAGCTAAGCCTCACCAACCCTTGTCACCTGGAGGAACTCACATACTCTTGCTTCCCATTTCTTCCTCAAATCCTCTCGGCCCAGGAGTCTCCGGATTCTCCCCGAGGAGCCCTTACACTTTCTCCCTGTGCCGCTAGGCTAGGTTTGGCTCTGGACGCTCTTACACCCAAGGGCCATGTGTCCTTGTAACGCCAGGACGGCTACGTGATGCCTTTTCTCTGGTTGAGTGAGAGACACATCTTCATGAACCCCAGAGACACGTGCACCCCGGTGGATGATGGCAGCTCGGAGGGCATGGGCCACACTGTGTCTTCAGACCTGCTGCCCCTCTCTCTTGTTCTTAGTGGATTGCTGTGGCTCCCGGGGGCCCATGGATGGCCCAGTCCTTCCCTGCAGAGAGTCTGGCCTCACCTGCAGGGAAAGAGCTTATGCTCAAACCACAGGGCTGGGTGTGAACAGCCTGGCAGCACTCTGGCACAGGTGGGAGAGGTCATGGATGGCTTTGAGAGCAAGAAGACGCACGTCCTCCCCTTCTGGTTTGCTACCTAATGGCCACGTTGTCTTTCTTTCTGTACCTCTCTCCCTCCCTGCTTCCTTCTTCCCTCCCTCCCCCTTCCCTTTTTTTTTTTTTTTTTTTAAGTGAGCTCTAAACCCAATGTGGGGCTTGAACTCACGACCTTAAGATCAATAGTCACACACTCTACTTGACAGAGCCAGCCAGGTGCCCTCCTGCCTTCCTTCCTCCCTCCCTCCCTCCCTTCCTTTTAGTATTAAATCACAATGTATCTTTGTGATATACCTTTACAACAGTTAAGAATGGGTAAATCATCCTGTAAAATGCCTCTAAAATGAATTGTCTGTTTGAAAATTGCTAAACATTCTTTGAACTGCAGTCTAGCAAACATTTTGCAAAACTGGAAGGGTTTTTCTCATTTGGTAACATAATGAAGCCAAAAGAGAGGCGCCTGGGTGGCCCAGTCTGACTTTTTAAGCGTCTGACTTTGGCTCAGGTCATGATCTCACGGTTCTCTGGCTAGAGCCCTACGTCGGGCTGAGCTAACAGTGCCAAGCCCGCTTGGGACTCTTCCTCTCTCTCTGCCCCTCCCCTGCTTGAGCTGTCTCTCAAAATAAAGAAATAAACTTAAAAAAAAAAAAAAAAGACCCGTCGGACGCCCACCCGACTGAGCCACGCAGGAGGCCCTCCACCCATCTTCTGCGGGCTGTGCCTCCAGTGTTAATTCAGTTCTCAAGCGCTTTGCACTGCTTTTATGGTCCGCTCCACCCGTGTGCCACCCAGGGTTCAGACGGGGCCCGCGCAGTGTCTGGATCGTGTCAATTCCCTGCACGCGTAGCTCAGAGGGACCCAGGATTTCTTACGTGCATCGTGCATCGTAAGGATCTCCTTCTCCTGCCCGCTGCTCTGGGATGTCGCGCACAGAGCGATTTCCAGCTCAGTGTCTCCTGGTGCGCCGGGCAGGAGCAGGCGGGTTGTGGCGTGTCCCTAAGCAGCCGCACACTTCCTGCAGCAGACGACCCAGCGTGTGGGTCACTCACCTGTGGGGTCCCCGAAGCAGGGTGGCCGGGGCACGAGCTCCATACCATAGGGTCCCTGGCTAGAAGTTTCCGTTCTGTGGTTTTACCCATCTGTGTTTGTTCACACTTCCAGGATGTGGGCTCCCTAAACTCGCAGTCCCGCAGGCCGGGCGGAACTCCCCGCCCCCCCTCACCGCCACACGGGTCACCGTTGGGGTGATTTCTCTACCCATCTGTCTGCTCTTATCTACCCTAGGTCCTGGCTTGCTTTTATTTATGTATTTATTTATTTATTTATTTATATTTTGAGAGACAGACAGTGTGAGCGGGGGAGGGGCAGAGAGAGAGGGAGGCACAGAATCTGAAGCAGGATCCGGGCTCCGAGCTGTCAGCACAGAGCCTGACGATACGGTGAGAGCATGACCTGAGCGGAACCCAAGAGACACTTAAGCGACTGTGCCATCCAGGCGCCCTGTTCTGGCTTTTTAAGTAAAAAGGTCATGGTCCCGACAGAAGGTAGACTATTTTGGAGGAATATTCATAGAATTTTGGTTGCTTTCTGTTTCCAGGAGCCTGGATAAAGTTGTGCGATGGGATTACTGGGGGGAAGACAGGGAAAGCTCCTTGCGAGGCCCCGTTCCCCGCCCCCACCCAGCCACCCTGTCTCCCCTTGCCTTGACATCTCCAGCAGGAGTCTCCCGGAGGCTGGTGGCCCACTGCTGCCTGAAGCCTGGGAGGCGGCTTCACGACAGGAGAGTGGCAGAGACGCTTAGTGGGGCCTGATAGCCAAGGGTGTCACCCAGTGTGGGTGACAGAGAGGAGAGCAGCAACACGTTCGCGGTGCTTCCAAGATCCTGGAAGTTAGGGAGGGACAGGGCCGAGGCCAGGACTCAGGATACAGCCACAGGGGCTGGAGGGGGGCATGGGGTCGTGGGTGGAGTGGGGATCAGAGACCACACTGGAATGCAGGCACGACAGCAGTACCACCTAGACGCAGTGGTGCCAAGGCCTGTGGGTGGTCCTCATTGGGAATGCCCAGGGAAATGGGGGGTGGGGCGGGGGTCCCTCTGGGGAATGTGATGGGGGGCTCGGGGGTCTTCACAGGTAATACGGCGAGGGAGGAGGGCACAGCAGGCACGGATCTGGGAGCCGGCCATGCGCACCGGAACCGGAGCCCTGAACCTGCCCAGGGTCGCCTAGGGAGCAGGTGCACCGGCACAGGCAAAGCGCAGGGAAACTGCGCTGGGCACCGTGAGGTCCTGGAGACGGGAAGACGCGCAGGACCGGGGGGCGGAAGCCGGGAAGGACGGGCAGGGAGGCGGAAGGAGAGGTGAGGGAGCTCCGAAAAGGGGAGCGCACGGCTCCGGCCTCGGGCTTGGAAGAGCACGGGGTTCGCGGAGCCAAGGTGGCCTGAGCGCGAGGACGGAGCCCGCCTGCGGAGGGTCTAGGACCGAGGCAGGCAGGGCTGAGGGGGTGTGGGTACCAATGAACAAGGTCAGGCGCAGTAGCCGAGGGCTTGGTACGCGGTGGCGGCAGCGATGCTCGCTCCCGTGCGTGCGCGTGAGTGTGCACGCGCGCGCGCTCACGGCCGCGGCCCCTGGGCCGGCGGCGGGGCGCGGAGCCTCGTGGGGCCTCCGGAGAGTCGGAACAGGGCGGGGATGGACTGCGTGCAAGCTTCCTCAGGCTGCCTCTCCCCTCCCAGGGAAGCGCGGAGCCTCCGTGTGTGCACCCGGAGAATGGCCCGTCACACCTGCCCCCTGCCTCCTGCCTCCTTTGCAGGTTTGTGAGCACCCCAGGGGATGCATGCAGACGTATTTTGGAAATCCCAAGACTCGGGACACACAAGACCGGTGACACAGAAACACCCGACTTGTTCCCTCCCACTTGGGAGGCTCTCCTTATTTCCAGCCCTTTACCGCCCTCACCCGGACACTGGGAGAGCGGTGATCCTGGGTCTGTTGCTACTTTGGATTTCGATTTGGAGTTCGTTCTGTTGTGCTGCCCTCTGCTCCCTAATTGGAATTAGACTCTCTGGCCTCAGTGTAAACAGAAATTGCCTTTCACGGTTTCACCTGGAGAAATGCCACCCAAGGCCAACTGATGGGAGGTCTCCGATCGGCCAGAGGGGACTAAGAGGAGAATTCTGCTCACTGCCCTGAGATTTGAGGTCATAGGTCTGGGCAACTTTTTCGTCAATATTGTTGGTAGATTTCTGAGGATTTCTTGTTAATTTTCTTAGGTCACTGGACACCAGATAACGTTAGAAGGTGAAAACCACATGTTCCTATCAATTTATTGTCTTTTGAACAAATCTCCTTCAGATACAGGGTGGACTGGTTTTCCATTAGGGCAAGAAGAGAAACTCATTCAGATTCATGAGATATAATTGAAATTAGCAAGATAGAATTTTGATACCGGAGAGAAGTAAGTCATTTAAATTACCCACAAAGTTATTATTTTTTTAAGGTTTAGAAATTACAATTAAATAAGAAACAATGGGGGTTATGAAAGTTCTTGAAACGAGGAAACTTTCTAATTGCAGCTTGTCCCTAATTTTAATCAAGCTTTTTCAGGGACACAAAGAGGCAATTTTACCTGAAAATCCTGAATCATTTACATTAGAACTTTCAAACTACATTACCATAACCTTTCAAAGGGACCAGCCAACTGTGTGTATGATAATCTCCTACATTCAAGTTCAGGTGCAGTCAGCAGTGTTGGACTGGAGCCAGCTGGGAAAGAGGTGGGGGTGGTTTTCAGCCCTCCGTCCTTCTTGCCCTTTCTGTTCTGGACTCAGCCCTCCTTCCCTGGCTTCCTATCCACCTAGACAAGAAATCAAACCTTAATTCGAAAGATCATGCTGAGTGGTGGTGGGTTGAAGGGCTGGGGAGGGAGTGGCAAAGAGCAGCCACTGGGGGCAAGTGTAACCACTGAGAAGACCAAGCATCATTTTTAAAAAATGTTTATTTATTTATTTTGAGAAAGAGAGAGAGAGATACAGAGTGAGCAGGGGAGGGAGAGAGAGAGAGAGAGAGAGAGAGAGAATCCCAAGCAGGCTCTACACCGTTAGTGTGGAACCTGACATGGTGATGGAACTGACAAACTGTGAGATCATGACCCGAGCTGAAATCAGGAGGTGCTTAACCGACTGAGCCCCCCAGGTGCCCCGCAGGCATCATTTTTATAAACCAATATGAAAGGTCTTACAACAAAGGGCCGGTGGATATGTCATTGGGGTCTGTAGTGATTAGCGCCTGTGGCCCATTCATGACACCGTGTCAACACAGTGTGCCTAGTTCTCCTCTGGGGAACCTTCAACTTGAGAAGTAACCAGGGAGTTTCATTCTCTGGATCCTTTGTATAACAAAGACCTTTCTGGCAACCTGTGGCTTCCTCGGTGTATTCCAGGGTCAGAGAATCTCCTGGATCTGGGTAAGGTGCAAGCATTGACCTTGAAGTCCTGAGCCAGCCTCCTCACCTGCAGGTACACAGAGGCAAATTCAGCTCCCGGCCCCACCCTGCTCTGCAAACCCTCTGTATTCATTTCCTGGGGTGGCCGGAACAAGACACCCCAGGCTGGGGGGCTCGCGGTGATGGACACTGGAAATCCAAGATCGAGATGTGGGCCAGGCTGGCTTCTTCCTGGAGTGTAGATGGCTGCCTCCTCGCTGTGTCCCCATGGACTTTCCTCTGAGCACGCATGTAAAGGAAGGTGCCCCTTCCTCTCCTTAGAAGGATGTCAGTCCTATGGATCAACTCCCCCCGCCCCCGCCCCAGCTCAGGACTGCATTCACTTTAGTTACCTCCTGGGAGCCCCCATCCCCAAATACAGTCACACTGGGTTTTAGGGCTTCAACATGGGAATTTGGGGTGCACAACTGAGTCCATAACTTTTTCTTCCTCGACTCTCCTTATGATGCAGGTTTCATGGCAAACTTCCCATTTCCTGATGACTCTTGGAGCTGCTCTTGTGCGTTGTAAGAAGAGGGGCTGATGAGACTGGTCTCACGGTTTTCCCCTCTATTTTTTTTAAAAGCTCTATTTATTTAAGTAATCTCTACACCCCACGTGGGACTTGAACTCAAGACCCCAAGATCAAGAGTAGCACGTTCTTCTGACCGAGCCAGCCAGGTGCCCCACGGTTTTCCCCTCTGATTGTGACATTTTGAACCTTTATGCTTCCGTCTGTGGGTCTTGTCCACTGAATGGAGGGAGGTGGGACAGGTGGCCGTCTGGGCAACGGGCTGGCATCAGGCCGTGGGCAAGAACTCAGTGGACCTTGGCAAAGGGGACTCTGGGAGCAGGCAGCACAGGCAGGACCCCTGAGCAGCCACTTCTGAGACTCCCGTTTCTGCCAGGAGCTGGGTTGGGTGCTTTCTCGAGGTTCAGCTGTGGTGGTCACTTCATGTGCTGATTGGAACCCTAAGGCCATGGCCTGCCTGAGTCACGCAGCTGAGGAACCACAGCCAGGCTGGGAATTCCTGTTTGGCTGATTTCAGCACCAGAATTTCCCTTGGAAATCCATCCAGCGCCGGGTACCCCCATCCTTGTAACTGAATCAAAGTGAGTTTGCTCCTTGGTGAGTCACAAACTGCACCGGGCTGCGTTGTCACAAGAGGAATACTGTTATTTGCAGCAAATGAGGAGACTGCGGGGAGTGGCTTCCAAAGCCACGACTCCCCCCAAGTGAGGGTGGATGGGTTCCTTTTGTTAATGGTTAGATGAATATTTGTCCCTACAGCCGCCCACGCATGCGCCTCGTGTGCGTGAGATCATGACCTGAGCCGAAATCAAGAGTCAGATGTTTAACTGACTGAGCCCCCCAGGCGCCCCTAGCCACTTGTGCCTCCTCAGTGAAAGAGAGAGAGAGAGAGGAGAGGGAGAGAGAGAGAGAGAGGGAGACACTCTCTTCCCCATGACGACAAGCTGGGCTCAAACCGGGTGCAGTCATTGCCCTGGGAGCTGGTTTTATGGAGCACTGGGCAGGCTCCCTATCTGTCAGGGTCAATGAAGATAATAGAAATCAGGTTGAGCAATAAAGAGAGGACATTTAATGTGGGGAACTCATGCACATGTCAGAAGAGCTGGGCTGGTGGCAGCAGGAAGCCGGTGTGTCCCATGCTGGCAGGGGCGGGATTGTTGGAGCGCCATCCCCCCCAACACCTATAGGAGCCACCGCCCCAGCAGGGAGGGGGAGTCAGGAAGGGGAAGGAGGGGGGCGAGCTTCCAGAGAGAACTCTGCACTCTGGCTGCTGTATCCTGCAAATGCCCTCACCGTGCCTCAGCACAGGGACATTTGTCTCCTGCCCACGGAGCATCCTTGTTCAAGGGGCTTCTCCACCCACGTGTGGGGCCCAGGGTCCAGGCTCCTTCCATCTTTTGGAAAGATGGAGTGGAAAGAGAAGTGCCAATGCCCCCACTGGGGAGGTCCTGTGGGGACCTCACCTCTTAGCAGCTACTCAACTCTGTGCAAGGGGGTGCCGTGCAAGACAGTGACTGTCCCTGCGTCACCTAATTCCCTAGTTCATGGAACTAAAGCTTATGCTTCATCCTCCTGTTCCCCAACCAACCCTCTTTTACTGCCATTACATTATTATCAACACCTTACAGCTTCTTCAGGGCACTTTGGGATCCAAGGGAAGGGAAGGGACGGAGGTGGGTCAGTGGGTCAGAGCCATGGCTGTGTTGTTGGTTCACACCCTCGGTGGCGTCCCAGAAACCTGCCTGTGCACGGAGGGCACGGAGAGACAGACAGACAGACAACTGCAGCAGCTACTTCAGATGGGTGGGTAGCAGGTATCTGGAGCGAGGGGGCATACACCCGAGGCTCGTCTTGGGTGCTGCAAGGTGGAGAGGTCTCCACTCTTCCCCCAAATCTTAGAGCTTCTAAAGAGGCCTTAGGGGAGCTCAGTCAGTCCCGTGCACCTTACAGATGGTGTTAGCACCAAGTCACTGGGGGCTGAGTCCTGGGGGCAGTGTCTGGGAGCTGGGGGTGGGGGGATGGAGAGGGAGGCTGGTGGGGAGGACATTCCAGACGCCAGAGTCCAGTTCCCCCGGGTCAGCCGGGGGTCACATCCTCCGGATGACCTCCTCCAACGAGCTGGGGGTCAGGTCGTAACCTCTGTGTGCACCTGTGTGTGCCCCACCCCACGTTTTCGGGGAGCAAGAAGGGCAGGAGTGGACCGCATGAGCCTATCCCAGCAGGTAAGATAAGCCTGAGCTGCTGGGGAGGAGACCTTGGCTGCGGCTCCTTCACAAAGCAGGTGACAGCAGTGGGAAGAGTGAACGTGGTCAGGACTGTCAGGCTCCAAGTGCAGACCCGTCCGGGGTGCCGTGTGGTGTGGTGAGGCTGTTGTGAGCCTGCCTGTGAGCTGGCAAGAGACGGGTGCTGAAATTGACTTAAAAAATCCTTTTCGGGGCGCCTGGGGGCTTGTTGGGCGTCGGACGTCGGCTCAGGTCATGATCTCATGATTCATAGGTTTGAGCCCCATGTCGGGGTCTCTGCTGTCAGCACAGAACCTGCCTGGGATCCTCTGTCTCCCTCTCTTTCTGCCCCTCCCCCACTCGTGCGCGCGCTTTCTCAAAAAATAAAAAAAAAACATAAAAAAATAAAATGTTCTTTTAAAAAAATAGGCTTCTGGGATAATTGAGTCAATCCCTTTGCTGAAGCCTGCACCCCTGTTTCCTGTTGCAAAAGCCACTGATGGAGCGTTCTCAGCTTGTGAAAATTGCTTTATGAAACGGAGGACCACAAGAGTTGGCTTGCCTCTCACCCCTGTGACCACAACGGGGGCAACAGGAACCGGGAGCCTGGGCCTGGGGACGATGGGGCAAGCGCAGGCCAGCTGAATCCCGCAGGCCCGTTAGAAAGACAAGGTGTGCAAGAGTCAGCCTGGGCCCGGGGGGACCCGCAGGCTTGCTAATTCTGGCCTCCTGCTCCGCAAGGGTGCCAGAGAGGCGCTTTGCCAAGGGCCCCCTTCACAGGGCAGCGGTGATGAAGGACAGACAGGGGAGGGGCTGGCCTTTGTTGTCTCACTGTTGAGGTTTTGGGGTGATGGTGGGGTTGAGAGCTGACGGTCTTGAAATGTCTTTGGTGCAAAAAGGTGATTTTATTAAAGCACGGGGACAGGACCCGAGGGCAGAGAGAGCTGTGCTGGGCTTGGGAGGAGAGACTGGTTCTATACTGTGGAGTTGAGGGAGGGAAAGGCGAAGGGAGGCCTCCAGAAGGACTTTGATGTGCTAGAGAGGACCCAGGGGATCCTGGAGGCCCCCCACCCCCACCCCACTGTCTAGCTATGGCTGTTTTCCCTCTAGGAAGGCAACATGACTCGGGCAGGGGTTTCTGGACAAACGTGCTGCTCTGTACTTGCCTCGAGTATCTGTCAGTGGGCTGCAGGTTATGAGGGCATTTAATGTTACCTGCCATTTCCTTCTGCCTGTGTTCCCCACATCACTACGGAGGGGAGGGTGATGCTGGGGTTCCGGGAATGAGTTTGTAGGTTTCCGTGGCTGAAGCTATGGGTAAGATTGCCTTTTTCTTGTAACTTTTTGTAATTTTTTGTAATTTTGTAATTTTTCTTGTAATTTACTAAGATATTTGCAAACTGATGGAGACTGCAGGACTGTGGTCTCTTATCAGTTAACTGTTTTCTTTCTTTTCCTTTGTTCTTGGGCAGCCAGAGTGCCTAAGGAATGTCACACACATCCCCCCTGGGGGGTGGGGGTGCTGGCTTGTGCTTTCCCTCTGCTTGCCTAAGGTTCCTTCATCATTTCCGCGCCACCCAGGGTTTCTGTACAGGCCCTGGGGTTGGGGGAGGCTGATCAGACCCCTGCTCTGCCTGCTGTAGGAAGCATGGGCCCCTTGGGAGAAAAGGGCGAAGTGAGGGGTCACGGAGGAGGACGCACAGGGGCACAGCCGACCTTGACTTAACCACCCCTCTACTGTCCCCTGGGGAACACCAGTACTGCTCTCCATCTCTTTCCCCCGGATTCTCTGCCAGGGGACCTCCAAAAATGTCCTGGCTAGTTCTGTGATAGCTGGTGCCAGGGGAGGGGAGGACTCATTCTACTGAATTCACATCAGGACTGGGGGGCCGTGTCACCTCCAGCACTGCCTCCCGCCCGCTGTCATCAGTGGTGTGCGCTCTTGGAAACGTGCGCGGGAAAGGGCCCCGGGGGCCGCCTCCGGTAACCCAACCCTCCCAGAATGCAGGGCCGCCCCGTGAAAAGGCAAGATTTCTCAACAGACGCAGAACAAGAGGGACATTTGATGCCTGCCGTGTGCAGCCACTAGTAATCTGTCTTGCCTCACTTTTGTTGGGATTGACTAATGCTGCCCAGCCTTCCCCCAGCCCCACAGATATAAGCCCGGGCTCCGGCTGGCTTCCTGACCTCGAGCGGGCATGGGGCCGGCTGGGCGCCAGTTCGGAGCCCTGATCTGGAAGAACTGGCTTTGCAGACTCAGGCACCCGGTGAGTGCGTGCGGGGCACGCTTCCCAAGGGTCCCGGGGAAGGGAAGAGTGCGGTGTGAGGATGGAGGGTCCGGGGTGGGGGGCCTGGCGGGCCTGGTGGGCCTGCCCCGCTCTGCAGGGAAGTGTGGGAGGGGGGCTGGGTCTCTGGAAGTCAGAACCTGCCCTCAGGGCCAAAATAGCTGAACTGTCACAATCGGCATGAAATCCGGGGGGGATGAGATCCAGGCTGCACCCATCTGGTGCGAAAAGGGCTAGCTTAGAACCACCCCCCCAAAAATATAAAGATGGAATTTGAACTGTAATCAGTGTTTCGGGGCATCAGCTCTAAAAATGAAACTGCACATCCCCCTGGTTGAGGGGACAAGGCATGCGTAGTATGTTACGGATGCAACCCCACGGCGGGAGGCAGTGGTGTCTGTCGCCAGAGCGGACCTGACACGTCCACTTGGGGCTATTCGATATCACACCTTGAGCCTAATTCTCATCTCTTGGGAACATCGCAAGGCGCCTGAGTAGATTGGAATTGCTCAAACCAGGCTTGTGTTAGTGTTACACAAATAGCCTGTAAGTGTGCGGTTTAACGGAGCAGAAATCACCGGCTTATTAGGATGATGACTTCGCCTTTATTTGTAACGCTGCCAGATTGAAATGAACAGCGTCTCAGTGTCGTTTTCAACAGACGTAGATCGGCCGTCACAGGGTTTCCGATTCTAAGGTCCACACTGAGCACACGGGGTTTCCTTGCTGACGCATTGTTCTGTTTGAAGCCATTCAGTAACTGACATTGAATTTCATTTTGCTGACTTCTCATATCCGGAATATTCCTTCTTTCTCAAAATAGGGTAAATGTCGAAAAAGATGCATTCTCATGCAAAGGCCTTCAGGATTTAACGACTTCAGTTGGAAATTTGATTGCACAAGTTATTTATGTTTTTAAGTTTATGTATTCACTCTGAGAATAATAAGTTGGGGGAGAGGCAGAGAGAGAGAGAGAGAGAGAGAGAGAGAGAGAGAATCCCAAGCAGGCTCTGCACTGTCAGCGCAAAGCCCGATGTGGGGCTGGAACTCACAAACCGTGAGATCGTGACCTGAACCGAGGTCAGACATTCAACCGACTGAGCCACCCAGGCACCCCTGACAAGTTTTAAGATCAGAAGCTAACAAGGAGGCTTCTGCTCTTAACTGATTGTTAGTGCCTTAGTGTTTTTCAGTTCATGAACATCATATTATAATGACATCATTATATCATGTATATCATTATATAATATAATCATATTGACTTTGTAAGTCAAAAGTCGAATTTTACTGACATAGAGGTTTTGAGGAACGGAGCCCATTTTCCTGCGGAAGAAATGTCACAGGTGGAAGTTAGTTTCTCAGGCTTTTTGTCTGTCGGCTCAGGGAGGCCGTTTCCAGGATAGTCTAGCCTGTAATGTCAGTTTATACCTAGTCACGGTGACATTCAGATAGACATTCTTCACTCACTCATTCATTTGATGTCGACTCACTGAAGTGTGGTCCTGCACGCTGCCCTTCTTTGCCTCGTGTAGTTATCACCTCACAACATGCCACGGATTTACTGACTTGTCAGCTTGCTCTGGAGCCTGTCTCAGTATCTCAGATCCGTGTGAGCAGGGAACTTTTTCTGATTTGTTCGCCAACGTGTTCTCTAGCACCCAGACGGTATCTGCCCACAATAGGTGTTCGATAAATATTGGTTGCAAGAGTAAAGGAAGAAAGGACTACAATATTTATTGCATCTCCGTTAGATGCTAGATGCTGGATGTGCCAGACAAATTGTGTCCTGCCCTCAAGTTGCTGTAGCTCAGGGGGCGCCTGGGGGGTTCAGTCGGTGAAGCATCTGACTTCGGCTCAGGTCATGATCTCGTGGCTTGTGGGTTCGAGCCCTGCGTCGGGCGCTGTGCTGACAGCTCGGACAGAGAAAAAGCAGTGAAATATACAAGCACATATTTCGTGAGCCTGTTTCTGGGGATAAACCCCACAGATATCCCTGCACAAGCGGGAAATGACACTAGTGGCAGGCTATTCGGCACGGCACTGCTTGTTATGGCAACATCACAGGGCGCAGGGAGCGCGGGGTGTGGTGTGGAGAATGGGGAGCCCGCCCTCCTGGGTTCCTAACTCTGCTCTGCCACTTCCTAGTTCACTTGCGTAGGCACATTTCCCGACCTGGTTCTCCTCCCTGTAAGAAGAGACTGAATGCAAGGATGAAGTGAGTTAGTGCCCACCGTGTGCCCGCATATGTGCCCGATATAGGAGCAGGAACGTTTTCTTTTTTCTTGTTTTTTTTTTTTTTTTTTAATGTTCATTTATTTCTTGAGAGAAAGAGAGAGGGAGACAGAGCATAAGGGGGGGGGGGAGGAGCAGAGAGAGGGAGACACAGAATCCGAAGCAGGCTCCAGGCTCTGAGCTGTCAGCACAGAGCCTGACACGGGGCTCAAACTCACAGGCTGTGAGATCATGACCTGAGCCGAAGTTAGACACTCAACTGACTGAGCCACCCAGGTGCCCCAGGAATCGTTTTCTTACGTGGGCGATGATGGTGGTGCTGGGAGGTCTCAGGTGCTGGAAGGAGGTGGCCTTGGAGACCGAGGATAGGGGAGGGCCCAGGATGGCTCAGCTTCTGCTTGCGCATTGGGGAGCAGCGGCCCCAGGCAGGGAACGTGTTCCCAGCCCTCCGTGCCCACTGCACTGGAAATAGTCCAGCCTTGTGCCAGTGGCTCCAAACTGACCTATTTCCAAGCTGCGTCCCGGCCCCCAGCCATAGCCCGCGAGTGGTTTGTGCACAGGGCTTCCTGCCTCTGCCAATGGGGTGGGGGGGATCGGTGAAACTGTGGGCTAAGCCCCCGACCCCAGGGGGCAGGCGGCCTCCAACTGTTTGCAGAGTAAATTCGAAGCAGGCGCTCTTTGTGAGGTGATGCAGACCCAAAGTGCAGTGAGCTATCACCTCACGCTGCTTCTGTATTTTCTTTAAAGAGAAAAAAAAAAACCCTTCGTTTCATGATATTTTATTATTGTATCATTCCTTTAGAAAATGCTTGATCGTGGACGCTTGAGACAGAAAATTAGAATAGTGTAGAATGGATGAATAGTACCCTTATATTCATCTTTGTGCTTAGCTCCATATTGGTGACTTTCCACTCTTCTTGGGAAAAAATTATTAAAAAAATTTTTTTTAATTTTTTTTTTTTTTTTATTTTTGAGAGCGAGAGAGACATAGTGCGAGCGGGGGGAGGAGCAGAGAGAGAGAGGGAGACACAGAATCTGAAGCAGGCACCAGGCTCCGAGCTGTCAGCACAGAGCCCCACGCGGGGCTGGAACCCACAAACCGTGAGATCATGACCTGAGTGGAAATAGGACGCTTCACCGACTGAGCCCCCCAGGCACTCCCATGATGTGATATTTTTACATAATTAAAGTCATAGCTTTTTGCTTTGCTTTTTGCCATCCCTTAACACGGAAGCCCGACATTTTAAAAGTTTCCCTTCGGTCTTTGAATTTAACGGTTTTGTTGCAAACTAGGCGGTCGGTTGGATACACATAAATTCTTAAACCGTGTCTTTACGCTGGACGTTAAGTTTCCTCCTAGATCTTACTGTTCCACATGACATCTTTAGACTTGGAGGACGCATCTCCTGCTAGGTCATTTCTCTGCAGTGAGTTTCCCGGATTCTGGGTTGGATGAGGACAGTGCTCTGGGCACGTCCAGAGCAGCTGACGGTGCCCTGGGAGCATCCGCAGGGGCCACTTCGGATCAACCTTGCCAACACTCGCAAATGGCCACTGGCCGCGAGCCTTGCCGCATGAATTTACACACACACCTTTACATTTCATTTTAACATAAGTCAATCTGCTTCGTTGCCTCTCATGCTAATAATTTAATAGCAGCAACAAGAAGAAATAAGGAAAGCCAAGCATCCGCTGCTGGGACGTTCTCTTTCTGCACTTTTTGAGGTTTTCCCGTGTTTTTTTAAGACACAGGCTGACCCTTTAGCCTGCACAGGTGGATGGCAGTAGCCCCACCCCCCCACCAGTCCCCGCCCCTCAATCCTGGAACAGTGACTGTTCTCTGGGTCTCCTGCCTGTGTTAGAATCTTCCTCTCTGCTCTGTGTTTCTAGTTCCTCTCTCCATCGATGAAAAGCGCATGCAAACCTTTTGAATAGCACAGGGGGATTGGGGCGCACTTTAATATGAGGGCATCATGGTCATATAAACCGGGGGTCCGCTCCCAGCTGTGGGTCGGAGGGGGCTGACGGAAATCACGAAACCCTACCGGCCACCATTTGACCAGGAACCAGGTTCCACCTGCTGGCCCCACACCCCAGGCCCTCGCTACCCATAAAGCCCCACATTCTCGCTTTCGAGGGCCACACGTGTGGCAGAATGCTCGTAGACACAGGCAAGGGTTACGGGGTCTCCTGGCCCGGCTCTCAGGAAGCCCCAAGACTGTGGTGGCTGTGGTGGGCTCCGCACTGGCACAAGGCCAGACTCCAACGCCTCCCCACTCCCCTGGGACAGCCCCAGATAAGCCCACCCCAACCCAGGCCACACTGCTCTGAACCTTCCTCCTGGCCCAATGCCTTGGGGCCTGGTCCTTAAAAACACCATCTGGGAAACGACTTTTCTTCTCTTTAACATTTGAGGAACAGATTTTCAACCTGAGCTTCAACTACTGCAAACCTCAGGGCTTCTGTGTGTGTGTGTGTGTGTTTTCCTTGTAGGAGATCTTTCTTCTTCTGTAAGTGATGTCTACTCCCAATGTGGGGCTCGAACTCACAACCCTACCGACTGAGCCAGCCGGGTGCCCCTGCTTTTGTAACATCTTTGAATTTTCGTCCACTAATGAACGTAGGTGCTAACAGCCCAATTTAGTGTCAAAAAATAGTTCCTCTTTGGAAACAACACACTGGCCGTGATTCTATATTTTTCTGAAATTGCAAGAAATTATAGTTATCAAGCCCCAGGGGTAAAGTAGCCCTTCTTGTTTTTGGAAATTGTTTAGGTCTTCAAGATTGATGCTGGCTGGTTTTGTATAATTACAACACATCCACTATTTGTTTCCAGCTTTGCCATAAAGGTCTGTAGGAGTGTTAATTGGAACCAGAGGGTCAAAGGTTAGGAGCTGACCTCTGCTAGGCAGGTTTGAAAAAGGATCAAATGATGGCTCCTGAAAAGATGCTGCACTTACTTAAAAAAATTTCTTTTAATGTTCATTTTTTTTTTCAGAGAGAGACAGAGAGACAGAGAGACAGAGACAGAGACAGAGAGAGAGACAGAGCGTGAGCAGGGGAGGGGCAGAGAGAAATCCAAAGCAGGCTCCAGGCTCTGAGCTGTCAGCACAGAGCCCGATGCGGGGCTCGAACTCACGGACCGTGAGATCATGCCCTGAGCCGAAGTTGGACGCTTAACCGACTGAACCACCCAAACACCCCAAAGATGCTTCAGTTCTTGTGTATATTTTTTAAACTAGCGGGGTAGGGGCACTGGCTGGCTCAGTCTGTGGACCATGCGACTCTTGATTTCGGGGTTGTTGGTTCGAGCCTGTTGGGTGTGGAGGCTCCGTAAAAATAAAATCTTAACGCAGCAGAATAGCTTCATATTAGAGGAAACAAGAAAGTGCAGGAGTTCCAATAGTAACTATATGAACAGACTGATGTTTTGAAAAGTGTTTGTGGAAGGGGTTACGGACAATAATGACCTGTTTGTGGTTTTTGTGGATTGAAAAAGTTAAAGAAAAGTCACCGGCATGGAATCCTGGTGCTGAAAATATTTACCAATATTCTTGCATTGGGTGTTCTGAGAAGTCAAAAGTGGGACCTCTCCTGTCACCTGCAAGGCAGCTGGGATGCATTGGTGCTGGTGCTGGGACCGTGTGGATCCTGGGACTATGTCCATGCTGGGACCGTGTGGATCCTGGGACCGTGTCTATCCTGGGACCGTGTGGATCCTGGGACCGTGTCTATCCCGGGACCGTGTGGATCCTGGGACCGTGTCCATCCTGGGACCGTGTGGATCCAGGGACCGTGTTGATCCTGGGACCCAGCCCCAGTTGGCTCGGGCTGCCTTTGCAAACCCACAGGCTGGGTCGGGACTGCAGACAGACACCGTCTCAGCTCTAAGTCTCCAAGTCTGAAAACAGGAGTCCACAGGGCTAGTCGCTTCTGAGCCTTGTCTGCTTGGCTGTGGACAGTGTCTCCGCCCTGTGTCTTCGCACCTCCCTCCCTCCACATCTGTTTCAGCTCACATGTGTCCTTTTTTCCGTTTTCTTCTGACGCTCAGTTTTAGTCGGTTGGGGAAAACGCATGCCTTTTATATTAAAAGAAACAGATTATTATAGAGAAGAATTAAAAAAAACTGCTTTTAAAAAAAAGTTTATGTATTTTGAGAGAGAGAGAGAAAGAGAGGGAAAGACAGTGTGAGCAGGGGGAGGGCCAGAGAAAGGGGGGCAGAGAGAATCCCAAGCAGGCTCCAGGCCGTCAGCACAGAGCCCGACATGGGGCTCTATCTCACAAATCATGAGATCATGACCTGAGCTGAAACCAAGAGTCTGACGTTTAAAGGACTGGGTCCCCAGGTGCCCCTGCATTGTCATGAAAAGATGAAACAGGTTGCTTCTGGGACTTTCAACTTCTCCTTTTTATGAGGACACGGTCATTTCTGACCCGGGACCGCCGGCACCTGGGGGGCTCAGTCAGTTAATTGACTCGAGATTTCTGCTCAGGTCACTATGTCACAGTTTGCCGGTTCGAGGCCTGCATTGGGCTCTGCGCTGACAGCACAGACCTGCTTGGGATTCTCTCTCTGTCTCTTTCTGCCCCTCCCCCCTCAAAAATACATACATAAATATTCAAAGAGAAGGGACGGGTCCCCCTAAGAACGTGTTTCCACCGTCTGCTCAGCATGGAGTGAATCACCACCAGCTGCACGAGCTCCCCTCCAGGCTGGAAGGCTGCAGCCTCTGGGCCATCTCAGCTGCCCCACCTGCCGGCCAGGGGGCCGTGTCCCAGCCGAGGCCAGCGTCCTGAATTCCGTGTGTCTGGTCAGCATCAGTGCGGGGACTGGACCAACGACGACGGTGGGCTCCTGGGCACACAGAAATCCCCTGTGGTGGGGCAGTGAGGGAGAGTCCACACTGGCACTGTCCACTGCCCGTCCATGTCAGGGCCCCAGAACTTTCGACTCAGTGACTCTGGCCCCACAGCAGGTCCTCAGGTCTCTCGTGGAAGGACCCGGCCTCTTGAGCCGGGTTTGGGACACAGCCTGGGGCCTCACTTTCCCAGACAGCTGTCCTGGTGGCGCCAGCCCTGCTCCCTGGTAACCTTGCGCTCAGCGGAACTGACCGCCTGTGTGGCTCTGGTGGTTTAGCCATCCCTGTGGTCAGGGTGTCCTCGTTGGCTGCTGGCTCAAAGTGGAGCCTGGCGGGGTGCCCTGAGGGGTGCCTTCTGAGACCTCTGAGAGCAGGTGGCCTCCACCCATGCACCCCTGGAGCTGCAGACCAGGCGCTGCTGAGCAAGATGGCGGGGAGGGAGGCAGGGCGTCCTTGGGCAGCCGTGGGAGCCTCAGGGGAATCCATGTCCCCCTGTGAAGACCCCTGGACGGCCTCCATGGCCGCTCTTTCCTCTGGCTGGCAGTCTGTCTCCGACAGGGGGGCTGGGGAGCAGGTGGCCCTGGCCCCCGGGGGAAACTGGCTTCACCAAAGGTCACCGAGGGTCACTGAAGGTCATTCAAGTGTGTCTCAGCTTACTCAGAGCAGGGGTCCAGGAAAAGTGGTTCAGAAATTGAATATTGAAACACAAATGTCTTTTTGTATCTTTAGGGGGGGTGCAGGCGTGTGTGTAGGCTGCGTGGGTTTCTTTGCCTTTCTCCTGCTCCTACCACGCTGGCCACAGGGCCTTTGCTTTTATTTTGATGGATCTTTTTTTTTTTTTTTTAACTTTTTAACGTTTATTCACTTTTTGAGAGATAGAGAGAGACAAAGTGTGAGCGGGGGAGGTGCAGAGAGAGGGAGACACAGAATCTGAAGTAGGCTCCAGGCTCCAAGCTGCCAGCACAGAGCCCAATGCGGGGCTCGAACCCACAGACCAGGAGATCATGACCTGATCTGAAAAGTCTGATTCTCAACTGACTAACCCCCCCAGGGGCCCCTCATTTTGATGGATCTTAATTTGCTTCCAGTTCCTTACCTTCATCTTCCTTTTCTTCCTCATGGTGTCAGCACACATGATGGAGTGGAGCTCAGAGACCACTTCTGAGGGGCAGTGGGCACACCTTCTGCACAGAAAGTGTGTTAGAGTTTCGCTCACTGTAGATGTTCTTCTGTCCTGCATCAAGGCCCGAGTTGAAGAATGCAAGAAAATCCAGGGGCGCCTGGGTAGCTCAGTAGTTTAGGCATCTGACTTTTGATTTCATCTCGGGTCATGATCTCACGGTTGGTGAGTTCGAGCCCCACATCGAGCCCTGTGCTGACAGCGTGGAACCTACTTGGGATTCTCTCCCTCCGTCTCTGTCTTCCCCTCCCCCACTCTTTCTCTTCCAAAATAAATAAATAAACTCAAAAATAAAAATAAAAAAGAATGTCAGAAGATCCAGTCTTCCAAAAGTGTAGAAAACGAACTGGGTTTCAGAAACAAGGCATCTGATTTCTCAGTTCTCAATGTGGTTGTTTGCCAAGGTGGAAAGGAAACAAAAACCCTGTTTACATTGCCTTTCTGCTGAAAATGTTACCAACATATGGGAAGGGAAAATGGCAAGATCCTCAAAAGGCTAGTTCTGGAAGTTTCTATTTAGCATGGTGAATTCATGTGGCTTCCACGAAGAAACAAAAACAAAAGCAACAACAAACAACCAAAAACCAAAAGCAGAATCATCTTCTTTTCCAGAGAGGTGTCCCCTCCCTACTCCGGGATGTGGGTCTTGTTAGGAATCCTGGAGTTTCCCTGTTTTATTTACTTTGGCTCAGATAAGCCTGGGTTTTGGATTACAAGCAAGGTTAAAACAAAATAAAATGAAACCAACCTCCTGGTAACAATAACTCCAGAGACGAAGGGCAAGGGAGATTTCAGGCTTGTTTTGTGAGATTGTATTACAGGCCCAGGCTATGTCCCGGGGACCATGGAGACTGAGGAGGACATACATTTTGTCACCCTGGGGCCCCGAGATCAGCTCTGCATTTGCCACTCAGCTGTGTCAGTTGCTCTCTCCACACCTGGGGCCCCTTCCTGCCCTGTCTGCCTGTGGCTAAATCAGTGCTCACCCAAGGGAGGGACATCATGGTCCCAGTCCTGGACCAGATAGCTGGGGCTTGTCCCCAGGCTGTGCTCACAGGCACCTGTCCCCCTGCGGGTTCCAAGCAAGAGCTCCTGGCAGAGTCTAACCTGTGCACCCGAGGGCCCCCGTTTGAAAACAACCACTCTTTAGGGATGGGGGGGGGCAGGAAGAGGCAAGCAGGCATGTGCATGCCACCCATCCTGACCTCTCCCAGACTTAGGGGCTGTGTGAGGGACACAGGGCTGCTAGGAGGGACTGATGGTGAAAGGTGACATAGTGTTGTGGGTGCCCTTGGGGGACCTGGGATGTCTTCTCAGCCCTGGCCCTTTCCTGTGTGCTTCCAGTGTCCTGTCTCCCCTGTGCATCGTAACTTCCTCAGGTCCCCCACCCCAGGCCTGTTTGGTCTTCCCCATGCCCCTGCAGGGTAGGACTTCTCATTCCCATTTCTCGGATGAGGGAGGCTGAGAGCAGGGGCCACCTGCCCGGGGCCCAGGGGGCAGCGGTCCCCACCTGGCCCGGCCACCCTGGGCAGAACTCTACCCCTTGCTAGATAAAGGTTTGGTCACCTCCACGTCCCTGCCTGGGGCACTGGGTCATCAAGAGTTGCTGTAATGAGGCATGCTGTTGGAGGGCTTCCCTGTCTGCAGCAGTATGAGGACCATGGCCACATACCTCTGATGCAGCATCAAGGTCGTACAGAGCATTACCTTGGTGCTGGGCCTGCTGGTGCCTCCCCAACCCAATCATGTTAGAATACGTTCCAAACAGTGGTACATCCGAGCCAAAAGGAACCCCAACTACTACCCATTGCTGTGGTTTGTGCTACCTGCCGGCCAGCTTTCTTTCAGAAGGGACGTGCAAGTCATGGCTACCAACCGGTGTGTCCAGGGTTGTGTTTTCCTGGCCTGTGTTGGCCTAACTGCATGCGTGTGTGTGGTCTGTGTGCCCAGACTTTGTACAGGTCTGGTGGCACGTTAAACTTTCTTTAATCTTCTCTTTTGAGACATCAGAGTAAAAGGGAATATTTTTATATTTATTATTATTATTATTTTTAAGTTTATTTATTTGAGAGAGAGAATGAGTGTGAGCAGGGGAGGGGCAGAGAGAGAGAGGGAAGGAGTGAGAGAATCCCACACAGGCTCTGCACTGTCAACACAGAGCCCAACGTGGGGCTTGATCCCAGCAACCGTGAGATCCTGTCTTGAGCTGAAATCAAAAGTTGGATGCTTAACCATCTGAGCCACCCGGGGTTCCCCCAAAGGGAGCATTTTTATCTGTATTTTCCCTTATTTAAATGGTCCATCGGGGCACCGGGCTGGCAGTCGAGTGGTGCACTCGACTTTTGATCTTGGGATTGTGAGTTTGAGCTCCACGCTGGGGCTATGTGGAGATTACTTAAAAAGAAGATATTAAAAAAATAATAAATTGCCCATCAAATTCTCTTCCAATTTTGTAAGTAGGAGGCTAGTGATTTTCTCCTGTGGTTTAGTCATTGAGACCTTAATGCATGGATTTCAAGTACCTGACCCCCACCCCAACAGTTGTTCCTTTTTGTTTGTTTCTGCATTTTTATTGGCCAGGTTTAGTTTGTATATCTTCCAATATCACCATTGCTTTTTCTTTGTTTTTTTTAAAATTATTTATTATTATTATTATTTTTTTAATGTTTGTTTATTTTCGAGAGAGAGAGAGAGAGAGAGAGAGACAGAGTGTGGGCAGGGGAGGGGCAGAGAGACAGGGAGACACAGAATCTGAATCAGGCGTCAGCACAGAGTCCAATGCGGGGTTCAAATCCACGAGCCATGAGATCATGACCTGAGCCAAAGTCAGACACTTAACCGACTGATCCACCCAAGCGCCCTTGTTGTTTTTAATTTTTAAAAAAATGTTTGCTTATTTTGAGAGAGAGAGAGAGATAGAGCGTGAACTGGGGAGGGACAGAGAGAGGGAGAGACAGAATCCCAGGCAGACTCTGCGTTGCCAGCACAGAGCCCAATGTGGGGCTCCATCTCACAAACTGTGAGATCATGGCCTGAGCTGAAATCAAGAGTCAGATGCTTAACCAGCTGAGCTATCCAGGAGACCCTGGTTGAGTCTGTTTTGGACACCTTGAACAGGTGCAACATGAATGTTTAGTATGTGAGTGTTGAACAAAAAGCAACTGCTTTTCAATATAAAGCCAAAAAAGTAACAGCACCAAAAAAACAAAAACAAAAACAAAAAAGTAGGAGAGTGAGAGAACTCATCCATTTCTATCTCTTGGCCCCCAGCTAACTCATTGGCCAACATAAAGATTTGCAAAGGCTCTCTTAGAGACGGAATTTTGGACTCTGTTGGAGAGGGGTTTGGAAGTCCCAGGCCAAGGTGGCAATGGATTTAGGCCAACTGGGTGGATGGTTGCTATTTGGTCTTGAGTCAGGCTTTGTTTGGACCCTCTCTTATTGCAGGGTTTACGGCTGGGACCTCATAATACTTCTGGGAAAGTCCCCTCTTCTGAGAGGCTGACATCCAGAGATTCAAGCGCGCCCCAAAGAGACACAATAGAATTTCATGCTCTAGGCAAAGCCCTTTGTTTCCAAAGACTGAGCAGCAGACTAATTACATGCTTTGCTTCAGCTTCCTTGATATTCTAAACTTGTTATGATGTTTTCCTCCGTGAGTCTCATGACTACCTTCTTCCTGGTAAGAGCCTCCTTCCTTCTTGATTCATCAGCAATTGTGCTTTTTGTACCGGGTCGTTTGGTTCTTTGTGGTTTTCAGTTGTAACCGAAACCACACACTGCCCGAGTAAGCCTGAGGATTTAAAAATGGGTTTCATTAAGCAACGCTCATAAAACGTTCTGTTCAAGTAAAATGGGAAAGTGTTTATTTCATCCACAGGCCTGAGGTTGATTCAGGTTCCCTTGAAAACTAGTCCAAGGAGACCGGGCAACAGACTGTGCACAACATGACCTACCTCACTGGTTGGTGGAAGGCTAAAATAACGGATGAGCACGAGCTTGCAGACGGTCCAGGGCTATGCCGACGAAGGGTGTGAGGACAGGGCCTGGTCGTCCGCACACGTGCATCCCCGGGGGGAACCGCACTCTTGGGATGTGTATGCATACATCTGCTCCATCCTCCCAGGCAGGGACTCAGACATGGGTGTTCACTGCTGTTCCTCAGTGCCTGACACTTCGACCCACTCCCTGATGAATGAATGGATGAATGGATGGATGGATGGATGGATGAGTGCACTTTTTAAAAAAAACTTTTTTTTATGTTTATTTATTTATTTTTTGAGAGACAGAGAGAGAGAGAGAGAGAGGGAGAGAGAGAGAGAGAATCCCAAACTGGTGCCACACGGTCAGCACGGAGCCCAATGTGGGGCTCGAACCCAAGAACCTCAAGATCATGACCTGAGCAGAAATCAAGAGTGGGAGGCTTGATCAACTGAGCCACCCAGGCGCCCCTCCCTTTCTTTTAGAGACAGAGAGAGAGTGAGAGCAGAGGAGAGGGGCAGAGAGAGAGAGGGACAGAGAGAGAGAGAATCTTAAGCAGTCTCCACACTGTCAGCACAGAGCCCGACTCGGGGCTCCAACCCACCAACCTGAAGATCATGACTTGAGTTAATATCAAGAGTCACAGACTCCACCCACTGAGCCCCCCAGGAGCCCCTGAGCGCACTTATTTTCACTGTTCAGTGGACAGCAATTGAACGATACATTCTCCTGTATTTTTGCATGACTTCCGGTTTCTTTTTTCTCATTCACAAAATAACATAAGCATTCTTGGGCACACATCTTGATTCATGTATGTAATTACCTACTAGCTCGAACCCTTTTCGTAGGCTCAAACCAGTGTAATAAAGATAAATTAATATGCTTCAACTTATTATATAGTTGTTGAAATATATGGGTCATAGAATGTGCACCTTCTGCTTTGTTAATGTTGTCGGGCTGTTTTCTAAAGTTCCTGTGGATCCGTGTCCCCACCGACACTTGGTGGTGTCAGAGGTTTTACTTTTTTCCGAACTGGTGGGTGTAAAATGGTATTTTCTTGGGGTTTAATTTGCATCTTCCTAAGTACTTCCTACTGCTGAGACCGAGCACCCTGTCGTGTGTGTTATGGGGTGTTCCTAATTTGCTCCTCTCTGCTCTTATCCTTTATCCTTTGAGTATTTTCTATGGGGTAATCAACCTCCCCACTGATTTGTAGGAATGTGTATATATTCTGGAATGTCGATTACATATGTTGAAACAGATTCTCCAAGTCTGTGGCTGGCTGCTGGGTGGCTCAGTCCATTAAGTGTCCGACTCTGGCTCAGGTCATGATTTCGTGGTTCGTGGGTTTGAGCCCCGCGTCGGACTCTGTGCTGACAGCTTGGAGCCTGGAGCCTGTTTCGGAGCCTGTGTCTCCCTCTGTCTCTGCCCTTCCCCTGCTCGTGCGCTGTCTCTTTCTCAAAAATAAACATTAAAAAATTTTGTTATATAAATGACACTTCTAAAAAAATAGCTTTTCTGAAGAATAGGGATTTTAATTTTAATATGGCTTAATTTCCCTTTGTTGTTCATGCTTTTTTCTGTCGTGTTTAAGACTGCCAAGACATGAAGAAGGTGCACCATGTATTCTTATAAACATCTTAAAGTTTCTTTTTCTCACTTTTAGAGCTTTGTATAAAATGAGAGCTCAGGATCGGATACCTCCCTGCCTCTGCTCCCCGACTCTGCAGATCACCCATGACCTGGTGGTTTGTTGAGTAGCAACTTTTTCTGCCATTGGTCCGCTGACCACCTTCTTCCTCTATCAGGTTTCCAAATATGCCAAGTTCTGTTCCTGGGCTCTCTTTGCCTCTCCTCAGGTCAGTTTCTGTATCGCTGAACTGACAGTACGCTGTGTCTTCCCATCTTATTTTTTTTTCAACGTTTATTTATTTTTGGGACAGAGAGAGACAGAGCATGAACGGGGGAGGAGCAGAGAGAGAGGGAGACACAGAATCGGAAACAGGCTCCAGGCTCTGAGCCATCAGCCCAGAGCCCGACGCGGGGCTCGAACTCACGGACGGCGAGATCGTGACCTGGCTGAAGTCGGACGCTTAACCGACTGCGCCACCCAGGCGCCCCCCATCTTATTTTTATAGGAAGTTTTGATACGTGAGAGGACAAATCCTTTCAAGCCGTTGGTGAAAATTGTCTTGGATATTGACCTTTGATCTCCCAGGTACATTCCCGAACCAGCTCATTAAAATCGACACCTGCCAAATCAAAATGCAACAAGCAAAAACTTGTCGGGATTCCACTGGAATTGCGTTGAGCCCATGGACTAGCTTGGGTAGAATGAACCCCTTGGTGATATTGACATTGCTTGTGCGTCGCCAACGTGCTCTGTTTGTTTACCCGGTTCTCTCTGGTGTCTTTCAATAAAGTTTCACAATTTTCTTCATGAAAGAATTGCACGTATTTTGGGTAGATTTTCTTCCCTAGGTGTTTTATACTTTTGTCAAAATTATAAACGGCATCTTATTTAAAAAGTACTATTTCAAAAAAATGTATTTTCCAAGTGATTCTTACCGGTGTAGGGAATTATCGAGAGACAGGTATTGCATTTTCTTGGATGAAAGTAAATTCGTGATTGCCTTTTTTCCTAAGCTTTTATTTTTTTTTTTTTAAATTTTTTTTCAACGTTTTTATTTATTTTTGGGACAGAGAGAGACAGAGCATGAACGGGGGAGGGGCAGAGAGAGAGGGAGACACAGAATCGAAACAGGCTCCAGGCTCCGAGCCATCCGCCCAGAGCCTGACGCGGGGCTCGAACTCACGGACCGCGAGATCGTGACCTGGCTGAAGTCGGGCGCTTAACCGACTGCGCCACCCAGGCGCCCCAAGCTTTTATTTTTGAGTAATCTGTACTCAGTGTGGAGCTCTGAGATCAAGAGTCACAAGCTCCACCAACTAAGCCAGCCAGGCGCCCCTCTAATTTTCTCTCTGTGTTTCTATCACTTATTGGTTTCTATTTTCTTGAGGATGTTTAATAAGTTTATAAATGCCTCCAATTATTGCATCTTCCTCTCCTCTCACTTCTTTTATTACGTTGTGATCCTTTCTATATATAATGGTTCTTTTTCTTAAGCCTCTTGTCTGAATCTAAAGATATTTAATCAGCTTCTGGTTTCTTGCTCTTGCTGAGTCCCTCGCAAGTCTGACCATTCCTTTGACATGGTGTGGCTTTATTTCTTGAATTGCTTCTGAGAACTTTTCTTTGACTTAATTGTGCTGAAGTTTTTGGGTTTTTTAAATAACTTTTTTAATACTTTTGAGAGAGAGAGAGAGACAGAGAGAGACAGAGAGAGACAGGGCACAAGCTGGGGAGGGGCAGAGAGAGAGAGAGAGGCAGACACAGAATCCCAAGCAGGCTCCAGGCTCTGAGCTGTCGGCACAGAGCCTGACACGGGGCTTGAACCCAGGAACCATGAGATCATGACCTGAGCCGAAGACAGACACTTCGCACTGTGCTGAAGTTTTTAATGTGGATTTATGTTTCCTGGTAAATGTTATATTTCCATTATCAATGAATCTCTGTCATCGTATGTTCTGGAGAATTCTCAGGCATTCGTTATTTAAATATTGCCTTACCTGCCTCTCCTCCATTCCCCTTGAGGGGACTTTCCTTTATAACTAATCTTACACTTAAAGATTCAACTTATGATTCTCTCTTCTCTTCGATTTATTTTTTTGTCACTCTCCTTGCCCCAGCTCTCTGGAGATTTCTTTCTGGAAGTCCAGCCATGCAGTAAGAACTGTGTTCTCCTAGCAGGAGTCCTGTAGTTTCTAGCTGACGTGCTACCAGAATCAGAGGTGACATGACTGGGTATTAAACTTTGCCCCATTTTTTATTTTGGCCGGATGTCATTGCCCAGAGTTCCCCCTTGGGTTTCATGGACTAGGGCTTCACATAATCAGATGAAAAGAATCCAAAGTCATAGAACAATTTGCCCCAAACTGGATGGAGTGAATATGGTATAAAACACTGGTTGGAGGGGCGCCCAGGTGGCTCAGTCGGTTAAGCGTCTGACTCTTGATCTTGGCTCAGGTTAATAAATGATCTGTGTTCTTTACGATTGAGAATATTCGTATGTTGCTTTTCATTTAAGGGCCATTTTGGTTGGTTATCATATTTTTATCACACTTTCTTTCTCTTTGAACTTTGTAAATACTGATGCGTCGGCATCCAGCGCGGAATGTTGCGAAGATATATTTGAGGCTGGACTGATTTTTTCCCCCTCCTTTCAGTGAGTTGCCTTTTTTCTCCCCTTCTGGAGACCTGTGCTAATCTTCCTTTATCTTTGGGGCTCGATAGCCATAGCTCAGCTATAGCTTATTTTTCCCCCCTGAAATACAACATATTCTTTTGGTCTTCAGAACAACTCTTCTCTATTTCCGGGAAGTTCTGTGTTCTATCTCTGAGCATGTTTTTTGTTGTATTTGTTGGATGCTTTTCTGTGTTTATGGTTCTACCTTTAAAAATGTTTTAAAGAAAATCCCCGTTGTGATCTCAGACTGTTCCTCTGATGCAGAAATTCAAATTCAACCAGCGTCTGCTCTCTGTGTAGTTTCTAGGTCTAAATTTTGGATTTCCACAATAATCATTCTGTTATTGTTGTGTTTTCCTTACATCTGCAACCTCTCTTTTTCATTTACCATCTTTTTTTTTCTTTTGAGCTCTTTTTTTCTGAAAGTTGGCTCTTACTAAATTGTTTTTCTTTACGAAGCAGTTGTAAAGAAATTTCATGTTCTTTGGGTTGTTTCTTTTCCAGTCGTGCTTTATGACTTTGGTTTGCGTGTTTGGGTGATTCCCTCCAGAATGCTTAGACAGCTTTCTTTTGTCTAATCTGATTTCTTTTGCGCTTTCTTTTAATCTGATTCGTTCTGGGAGGGCTCAGCCGGGTGTTGTGTTTGTTCTGGACTCTCTTGTCGATAGATCTGAGACCAGTCTGATTTCTCCTTCAAACCCCAGTGCGGTCCCTGAGCTTACCCTATATATGCTGATTGCCAGCAGCAGGAGGGGTGGTGGGGATGAGGGAGGACTCACATCCCCATGGCAGGAGATGCAGACATTATTACCCTGGCTGGGCTCTGGGCTCTGGGCTCTGGGTTCTGGGCTCTGGGCTCTGCTTTGGAATTTTCTCCAGTGTTTTATTTTTATAGTTTTCATTTAAAAGTTTTTTTTTTAATTTTTCATTTATTTTGAGAGAGAGAGATAGGGTGCAAACAGGGGAGGGGCAAAGAGAGAGAAGGAGAGAGAGAATCCCAAGCAGGCTCTGCTGTCAGGACAGACCCCCATCCGGGGCTCGATCTCACGAACCGTGAGATCATGACCTGAGCTGAGATCAAGAGTCGGATGTTTAACCAACTGAACCCCCCTGGGTTCCCCTTCATCCAGTATTTTATAGCATACTCACTCCATCCGATTTCGGGGAAGTTGTTCTCCAACAGACTCAGACTCATTGCTCACTTCTCTGTGTTTCGTTTATTGCTCGCAGCTTTCTCTGACTCCTGCGGGAAGAAGGAGGGAGGTGATGCCTTCAGGGCTCTCACCCCGCAGATGCGGGCGCTGGGGAGGCCCCCCAGGATGACAGGTTTGGAGCTGCTGGGCTGAGTTAGGACTGAACTTGCTTGATCTGCTCTAGAGACCTGTTTCTTGGCATTTTTGTGGCTTTCATCTTATATAAAGACAAGTTGGCTCTCTTTCTCCTCTACCTTCTTTTCTTTGTCTCGTCTCATTCTGTCTGGAAGAAGAAAAAGTCTGTAAGGAGACACCAATGTTTTACCCGAGAGCCGTTGACGTATGTGTTTCTGTGTGTGTGCTGTGAAAGTCTCCGCCAAATGCTGCTGCGTCTCAGCTGTGTTTTTAGGAACCAAGGAGGGGCACCCATTGAGGTCATGGGGAGGGCGACTGTGGAATCTGGGGTGCAGAACTGAATACTTTTTCCATTCCCTGGTGGGAGCTCCCCTGCTGTGTGGGCGCCTGATCCAGTGGCTGCTGTTTTGTGAGCCCAGGTGATTCTCCCAGCTGATTCTTTTTTTTCTTTTCTTTCTTTCTTTTTCAATGTTTATTTATTTTTGAGAGAGCGCAAGCAGGGGAGGGGCAGAGACAGAGGGGGACAGAGGATCCAAAGCAGGTTCTGTGCTGACAGCAAAAAGCCCGATGCGGGGCTCGAACTCACGAACTGCGAGATCATGACCTGAGCCAAAGTCGGATGCCCAGCTGACTGAGCCCCCCAGGCGTTCCAAGCTGATTAATTTCTTGAGAGCACAGCATCTTGTAGCATCTGCTCCGGGCTGCCTTAGGGGACAGCATGGGTGCTGTCTGTTCTCGGCTCTTCCAGTGTGGGGAAGCCCCTCGTGGGGGTCCCATGGTGTGGGCGATGGGGGGAAGCATTCCCAGTTAGCAGGGAGGGGATCAAAAATGTCAGGTAAGACTCCAGGCCAATGAGGACACATGAGAAGGAAACCAGGGTACAAAAATATGATGAGAAAGAGCCTCTGAGCGCCTCTGGGAGAGAGTCTTGTGAAAGGAGGTGATTCACTGGCTCACAATGGGCAGTGACACAGCAGAACTGGGCGTTTCGATACTTGTCTTCTGAACGGAGTTATTTCACATTCGAACAATGGGAGATTTTTACCCTACCTGTGCTTTTTGGAGCAGCTGGTGATTATCTTACAAATAAAAAACTAACATACTATTTTCTTTAACGTTTATTTATTTTTGAGAGAGAGAGAGAGCAGGGGAGGGTCAGAGAGAGAGAGAGAGACATAGGCTGCACAGAGCCTGCACAGAGCCTGACTTGGGGCTAGAACTCACGAACCATGAGATCATGACCTGATCCGAAGTCGGATGCTTAACTGACTCAACCACCCAGGCGCCCCCTGAGATACTATTTTTTAAAGTGTAACTGGGGGTTCTGTTTCAGTTCAAGATCTTTAAGAAATTGCTAGATTATACGATGTAGAGTTTTGCTTTTTTAACGATGTTATTTCCATTTGAAACTGGAGATTTTCCACTGAAGTGAGGACTGGACAGGTAAATTCTTATAGCTTCACAGCTGCCACTACCTATTTTAATTTGGCCATGATAAGGGTCCCTTGAATGATGATCATTCATTCATTATGTGTAGGAACAAGAATCCAGATGCTATAAATAAAAAGATTGATGAATTGATTGCATCAAAGATTTTGACAATTAAAAGGCAAATAAGACACTGGAGAAAATATTTGCTTAAATACTTTAAGCCGACAAAGGACCAATGAAGAAATTCCTTAACTCAAAAAGAAAATAGGAGACAATGATTTGCAGACCAGTAAAAACAAAACAAAACAAAACAAAAAAAAAACAGAAAGAAAAAAAGTACGTAAAGTGGGTTTTAAAATAGTAAGATGCCCTCATTTCTTTAAAAATTTTTTTAAATGTTTTTAAGTTTATTTTTGAGAGAGACAGACAGACAGACCACAAGCAGGGGAGGGGCAGAGAGAGAGGGAGACACAAAATCCAAAGCAGATTCCAGGCTCTGAGTTGTCAGCACAGAGCCTGACTCGGGGCTTGAACTCATGAACTGTGAGATCATGACCTGAGCTGAAGTTGGACGCTTAACTGACTGAGCCACCCAGGTGCCCACTCTTTTTAAGTTAATATATTTCTTTTGTGGAGGGGGGAGGGGCAGAGAGAGAGGAAGAGAAAATCCCAAGCAGGCTCCACACTCTCAGTGCAGAGCCAAATGCGGGGCTCAAACCCACAAACCGCGAGATCATGACCTGAGTCCAAATCAAGAGTCAGACCAACTGAGCCACCCAGGCACCCCAGTAAGACATCCTCTTTAGTGTAAAACCACGTATCCTCCTATCCTGCTAGAGTGTAAATTTCTGTTCGTGCATTATTGAATGCCTAGCCTGTTTTGTGTCTGACTGTACACTTTTGTATCATATATATATGTATAAATATATATATATATATTTATATGTAATAGAAAAATGTGCACAGGGAAGAATAGGGAGTGAATGGACAAGGAATTATTGTAGATTTGACTTATGAAAAATGCTTGACCTTAATAATTAAAGAAAAACATTTTTTTGCATATCACTTTGACAAAATAATGACAGAAATTTGAAGGTTTGTTAATCTCAGGAGAGTGTGTTTGGAGGGAATGATGGCTGGGCTGGTTTGTACTGGGTGTGTTTTGTATGATTAGAAATCATACACACTTTGACTCAAGAATCTCATTTGCAACGACACTTCGTAAGCATACTTACAACAGTCAGCCAAATATGTACAGAAACCTCATGATAGCAATGGCCCCAAACAGAAAACCTTGCACGTTTCCATGAACTAGGTGATTGGTTGAATAAATTACATTCTACAGTAGATTATCGTGTTCTCTTTAAAAACAATGAGACAGTTCTATAAGTGCTGATATGAAAAACTGTTTCCAAAAACATTAGTTAGGCTTATATATACTTTAAAAAAAATGAATTCAGAAAGCTGTTGAGGGGAGCCGAGGTGGCTTAGCATCCAACATCGGTTAAGCATCCAACTTCAGCTCAGGTCATGATCTCACGGTTCGTGAGTTCGAGCCCCGCATCAGGCTCTGTGCTGACAGCTCAGAGCCTGGAGCCTGCTTCCGATTCTGTGTCTCCCTCTCTCTGCCCCTCCCCTGCTCACACTCTGTCTCTCTCTCTCTCTTCAAAAATAAAATAAACTTAAAAAAAAATTTTTTTTTAAAAGAAAGCAATTGAGATAATTTATCCTTTGGGAGAATGGCTGTATTCTTTCTGTACTTTTTAAATTTCCTAACCATGCATATATGTAATTACTTATAATATCGAGAGTTGTTATACGTATGAGTCTTGGGTCTATGGACCATTATCTGTGTTCTTTATACCTCTCTGTCTTAAAAAATGGCTCTCATATGCTATTTAAAAAATTTTTTAAACAGAAAGTTAATTATGTATTTCTTTTTTTTTCAAAGTATATTTATTTTGAGAGAGAGAAATATATTTGTTTATTTTGAGAGAGAGAGAAAGCAGGCGAGCAGGGGAGGGGCAGAGAAAGAGGGAGGGAGAGAATCCCAAGCAGGCTCCGTGCTGTCAGCACGGCGATCATGACCTGTGAGATCATGACCTGAGCCGAAATCAAGAGTCTGACGCTTAACTGACTGAGCCACCCCGGTGTGCCTGTATTTATTCTTCTTTTTAAATTTTTTTTTCAACGTTTATTTATTTTTGAGACAGAGAGAGACAGAGCGTGAACGGGGGAGGGGCAGAGAGAGAGGGAGACACAGAATCGGAAGCAGGCTCCAGGCTCTGAGCCATCAGCCCAGAGCCTGACGCGGGGCTCGAACTCACGGACCGCGAGATCGTGACCTGGCTGAAGTCGGACGCTTAACCGACTGCGCCACCCAGGCGCCCCTGTATTTATTCTTCTTAACGGTATCAAGTCATTGCTGAATTTGTGGCATGTTTTCCGTTTTGCACATTTAGTTTCAGCCGGAACTAGTTATGGAATCTTCCCACACCACACCCCTACTCCCATACTTGAAGAAATGATTATTTGTTGTAGAGAATGAGCTAGATGACTTGAATTGGTGGTCTTCTGAGTGTTCCCGACCTCTCTGGCTGTTTTAATCACCATCCTTTGAGTAGACGTTGGCCTCCTGTAGACATTTGCCCCATTATAAAGATGTATGATATTGGATTTCCGCACTCGGTCAGGGAACTTTCCATAATGATGCACTTTCTGGCACAAGAAATATTACATCATGAACTCTTTCAAAAGTGGTGATTTCTTTTCTTTAACTACAGTGGGGATCGAAACCTTTCCACCTGTGTTTTGTCTTTATGGCTTCAGGCCACATACACCCTCCTGGCCGCATTTTGATGCCATTTCCTTATAGGGAAGAATTGTGAAGGGCAGTTCAAAGAGCAAAGGAACCAAAGAGGCGAAAAGTTTGTTTTAGCTCAAAGCATTATAACTTGGAGTCTAAAAAAACCATCTTTAGTGTTAGGGTGGGTACCCCTACCTCCCTAACCTGCAGATTTTAGGTTTTTGTTCATGCATTATTGAGTGCCTAACCTGTTTGGTGTGTGGTTATAAACTCTTGTCTTTGTGGAATGATACAAGTGGAAGTCTACAGGAGAACATGATCCACCATAAAACCACGGAAGAATGAGGACAAAAAGAATAATCTGGGGGCGCCTGAGTGGCTCAGTTGGTTAAGTGTCTAACTTCAGCTCAGGTCACGATTTCATGGTTTGTGGGTTTGAGCCCCACATCGGGCTCTGTGCTGACAGCTTGGAGCCTGGAACCTGCTTCAGATTCTGTCTCTCTCTCTCTCTCTCTCTCTCTCTGCCCCTCCCCTACTCATGCTCTGTCTCTCTCTGTCTCTCAAAAATAAAACAATGTAAAAAAAAAAAAGAATAATCTGGTGATAATCGAGGATAATTCTTTTTTTTTTTATTATTTACTTATTTTGAGAGAGACAAAGATAGCGTGAGTAGTGGAGGGGTAGACAGAGGCAGAGAGAGAATCCCAAACAAGCTCTGCGCTGTCAGAACAGAGCCCGATGCGGGGCTCAAATTCTTGAACCATGAGATCATGACCTAAGCTGAAACCAAGAGTCCCAAGAGTTGGTGCTTAACCGACTGAACTACCCAGTGCCCTGAGGATTTTCCTCTTAATTAGTTTTTCACTGGGCTGAACCTTGGGTATTTCATTCTCAAATAATTAAATTCCATGCATCCATGGTAATTCCTTTGTCTTTTTTGACTGAGGACGCAAAGCTATGCGAATTACCGTGATTGTTACATGTGGCTCTTTTGTTGTCTGTGTCAGGAGATTTGGCTCCAGTAATCTGACTTTCAGGAATTTGTTCCAGTCTTAAGAAAGTAATTCAAAAGAAGGACTATTTAGGCACAAACACTATTCACTGATGGAAGATATGGGAACCATGGTGTATCCATTTGGTAAGAATGTTATGCAACTGGTAAGGGACTAGGTATGAGCCTCGTGTGGCATCACTGGAAGATGCTGGAAAAATGAAGGTCGATGTCTGTGCCCCCACCACCTCGGGGAAAATGCCTGTGTAAGTGGAAAGTCAGGAATGTTAAAGAAATTGGAAAAATTAAAATAGCTTGTTGGAAATTGAGAAATATGAATGAAGTTATTTATTGAATTTCTTTTTTTTTTTTTTAATTTTTTTTCAACGTTTATTTATTTTTGGGACAGAGAGAGACAGAGCATGAACGGGGGACTGGCAGAGAGAGAGGGAGACACAGAATCGGAAACAGGCTCCAGGCTCTGAGCCATCAGCCCAGAGCCCGACACGGGGCTCGAACTCACGGACCGCGAGATCGTGACCTGGCTGAAGTCGGACGCTTAACCGACTGCGCCACCCAGGCGCCCCTATTGAATTTCTTTAATGTCATCAAGTCTGCCATAATTAAGAATGTGGAGGGGTGCCTGGGTGGCTCAGTCTGTTAAGCGTCCGACTTCAGCCAGGTCACGATCTCGCGGTCCGTGAGTTCGAGCCCCGCGTCGGGCTGTGTGCCAACAGCTCAGAGCCTGGAGCCTGCTTCGGATTCTGTGTCCCTCTCTCGCTCTGCCCCTCCCCTGCTCATGCTCTGTCTGTCTCTCCCTCTCTCTCAAGAATAAATAAACATTAAAAAAAATAATGTGGACAAAAAAGAAAGAAACAGAAAACAAGTGTTTTGGGAAACGTACAAGGAGGTGACAGTCGCGGGTCCAGATGACGAACGAACCGTGGACCCGTGGCTCAAATCAGTGTTCTCAGAGATGCTCAGTAAGGATGACAATATTCTCCTTTTTTTTTTTTAATTAAAAAAATTTTAAGTTTATTTATTTTTGAGAGAGAGACAGCATGGTAGGGACAGAGAGAGAGGGAGAGAGAGAGAATCCCAAGCAGGCTCTGCACTGGCAGCACGGAGCTCCATGTGGGACTTGAACCCACAATCCAAGAGATCATGACCTGAACCGAAACCAAGAGTTGGACACCCAACTGACTGAGCCACCCAAAGCCTTGACAATGACCTCCTTTAAGGGAGGCCTGAGTGAGCAGCAACCCATCCTGCAGGCAAGGGGGTTATTACAATGCTTTGCCATTTATTCAAACTCTAATTTTTTTTTTCCCAACATCCTTCTTCAGGTCCTTTCTCTTGCTGAATTCTTTTGGCCATGTATCCTCTTCATGATTCTGACAGTGCTTCGTTTTCAAGAGCCTCCCAGACACAGAGACAATTGTGAGTGTTACTTTGGCTACACTTCTTGCATTATAGACCCTCTGGAGGAAGAAAATGCAGCTCTTTCCTCTGTTGTTTATAAACTGTGAATTCTGAGTGGAATGAACGCATAAGGTTCACTGTGATACCACAATAGCTATATTTCCGGGGTATGTGCCAGTAAGCATCAATTTGTATTTTTTTCTGTTAAGAATCATATTCACACATACCTGTTCCATCTAGCATATAGATTTATTCTTCTAACTAAACTGCCTTTGTGAGAATAGGTTTAGATGCTATTATAGATATATAAAGAGTAGAAGAAGAGGTAAAAGGTGACAGATACACTTTAGTCTATCAACAAGATAGTGATGGCATTGGTGGTTATGGTGGTGCGGATGGTGCTGGTGATGATGGTGATGATGACGATGATGATAGTGACAGTGATGACAGCTATCATGGTGTCATAGTGATGACGATGGTGATGATGTTGTTGGTGGCAAAGATAGTGATGCTGCTGCTGCTGATGGTGATGATGATGATGGTGACGATGGTGACGAGGATGGTGATGGTAGTGATGACGGTGATGGTGATGATAGTGATGAAGGTGGTGATAGTGATAATGGTGATGATGTTATTGTTGGTGGAGGTAGTGATGATGTTGGTGATGGTGATAATGGTGGTGATGATGGTAATGATAATGGTGATGATGATGATGATGATGGCAATGGGGACAGTGATGGTGGTGATGATGGTGATGGTGATGATGGTGGTAATGGTGATGATGATGATGCTGATGATGACGGTGATGATGATGATGGTGATGATGGTGGTGATGGTGGTGATGGTGGTGGTGATGGTGGTGATGGTGATGATGATGGTGATGACGGTGGTGATGGTGGTGATGATGGTGGTGGTGATGGTGATGATGGTGGTGGTGGTGATGATGGCGGTGGTGGTGGTGATGATGGTGGTGGTGACGGTAGTGGTGGTGATGGTGGTGAGGTGGTGGTGATGGCGGCGGTGATGGTGGTGATGGTGGTGGTGGTGGTGATGGTGGTGGTGGTGATGATGATGGTGATGGTGGTAGTGGTGATGATGGTGATGGCGATGATGATGGTGGTGATGGTGGTGATGATGGTGGTGGTGATGGTGGTGGCGATGGTGGTGGTGATGGTGGTGGCGATGGTGATGGTGATGGTGGTGATGGTGGTGGTGATGGTAGTAGTGGTGATGATGGTGATGGCGATGATGATGGTGGTGATGGTGGTGATGATGGTGGTGGTGGTGGTGATGGTGATGGTGGTGATGACGATGGTGATGATGGTGGTGGTGATGGTGGTGGTGATGGTGGTGGTGATGGTGGTGATGGTGATAATGGTAGTGATGATGGTAATGATGATAGTGATGATGGTGAAGATGATGATGATGATGATGGCAATAGGGATGGTGACTGTGGTGATGATGGTGATGGTGATGATAGTGATGGTGATGATAGTGATGATGGTGGTGGTAAGTGGTGGTGATGATGGTGGTGATGGTGGTGAGGGTGATGGTGATGATAGTGATGATGGTAGTGGTAATGGTGGTGGTGGTGATGGTGGTGATGATGGTGGTGATGATCGTGGTGATGGTGATAAAGATGGTGATGGTAGTGATGATGGTGATGGTGATGATAGTGACGATGATGATGATAGTGATGATGATGATGATGTTATTGTTGGTGGAGATATGATGATGATGATGGTGATGATGGTGATAACAGTGGTGATGATGGTAATGATGATGGTGATGATGGTGATGATGATGATGATGATGGCAATGGGGATGGTGACAGTGGTGATGATGGCGATGATGATGGTGATAATGATGGTGATGGTGATGATGGTGGTGGTGGTGATGGTGGTGATGGTGGTGATGGTGGTGATGGTGATGATGGTGATGATGATGGTGATGGTGATGATGGTGATGATGATGGTGGTGATGGTGATGATGGTGATGATGATGATGATGGCAATGATGGTGATAATGATGGCAATGATGGTGGTAATGCACTGATAAATCATTACTGGTTAAGTTCCTCTGCTCCAGGAGCTTTATCAGAAAGACACTTTTTTTCATTTGGTTTGAAATCTCAACAACATTACTGCTTGAGAAATGATGGCCTGTTTTGTTTCTATCAGATTTATGCCACTAGAAATGTGGATAATGTGGTTAATTCTGAAAAAGTTACATGAATAAAAGATTATTAAGGGATGGGTCTTATCTAAAATAGTATGTCACTATCCAAAATAATTAATGTATTTATTCTTTTGGCAAATATGTGTTGAGTGCCTGCTGGGTCCAAGACCTTGCTGAAGATAATCTAGTGGACAAGATAGTTTCCCTGTCCTTCTAGAGCTTGCTGTCACATCAGACTATTTCAATATGGTGGGGAAAGTGTCATGATGGGGTTCTGCAGGGGGGCCATGTGAGCTCATAAGAGAGGTGGCCAGTCCATGTTAGGGAAAGGCTACTGGGGCCCGACATGTGAGACTTCGTGGGACTACAGGTGTGCAGGAGAGGAATGATCTGGGTGGCGCAGACACCATGGCAGGAGAAGAAATAAAATGAGGTCTTTATGATTGAGGAGAAGGGGTGTGGCTGGATGTCTCCTACCCTAGTGCACTGGGTCTTGTGTTCGCTAAGAACTCCATTTGCCCCTGTGGCTTGAGAGACTACTTGTTCATTTTTCATTCATTCATTCATTCATTCCACCAATGGTTCATTCTATGATTCATTCATCCAACATTAAGTGACTGTCTTCTATGTGCAAAGCATTGTGCTGAGCCCTGGGGGTAGTGAGTCTCCACGTCCTGAGAGTGCGATCATTTCCCAGACCAAACTAGGCTCGCATGGAAGGCCTTTCACCAAGACTTTATGAGCTACCTCATGTTAGATCAGTAACTTCCAAGTTGCCCGCGGTCATCAGCATCTCAACCACTGCCATCCGTCCATCGGGGGCGTGGAGGGCTCTAGGCATGGGGCACAGATGAACTCCACTCAATCGAGTCAGGGGCATTGTTGCAGCAAAGTCTTCCTGAAAACCCTTGGATTCTATCCGTTTTGTCTAAACTTCTTTGTGTTATATGGTCTTTAACAACTATGCGTATACATTTAAGAATCCAAGGTGTATTCGACTGAAAATTTTGCCCAAACTAAAAAACTGCTAAATCTTTGTATGAGATGGGAAGAAGGATCTATCTTATTCTTCCCGCCCGCAGCCAGTTTACAGAGGACTGTGTGCAAGGCATGGCTGTGTAAGGGGGGTTTTGCCCCTCCGGGAGCTGGGAGGGGGTGAGTCCTGCAGCTCTCAGGCTGGGCAGGGCCATTCTGCCCTGAAGCGTGAGTACAGACCCACGGAAAGGTGTTCCATATGAAGGCTTTCTTCCTTTCCTCTCTCTCTTTTGTTTGAGTGCTCAGACCTCTTTTAACTGAATAAGAGGATTAAAAATATAATAACATCATATTCGACACTACCCTTCTGACTGAATAGGTATTCTGTTATGTGGACGCACTTCTCCCTTGAATCTACACTCAGGTTTTTTGCAACCTCGGGATCTGCCCAGCCGAGGCGTTTTCCCCTTTGTCCAAGGCCTTCTTTGCAACACGGGGTCGACCTGCCGGAACCAGAGCTATGAGGGAGCCACGGAGCACCATTCTCGGTAAGAGAGACACAAGCATCCTTTTCAGAATTCATGGGAACGAGCTTTTATGCTTTTAGTAAAGCCTAACAGTTTGGGAGAGGTCGGAGATCATAAACAGCACAGAGTCTAGAGTTACAGCAGCATCTGTTTTGTTTGTTTTTAAAGTTTGTTTATTTTGAGAAAGAGAGAGAGAGAGAGAAAACGGGAGGGGCAGAGAGAGAGGGGGAGACAGAGAATTCCAAGCAGGTTCTGTGCTGTCAGCACAGAGCCTCACTCGGGGCTCAAACTCATGAACCGTGAGATCATGACCTGTGGCGAGATCAAGAGTCGGACGCTTAACCAACTGAGCCACCCAGGAGCCCTAAGAACATCAGTTTTGTTAAATGCAGACTCACGTGATAATGTTTCCAGTTAACGGCTGGTTTGGGTAGGGGGTCTTTCCTCTTTCCATGGCTGTTCTTGGAACCACAAAGTGACTGCTGATTAGCAAACGTCATTTGAGTATAATAGTTTGGTTTCTGTAGGTTAAAAGTCTGACTTCAGAATCGCTTGTGCGGCTCTGGCCACCCTGGTGGCTGCCTGGCAAAGCGCGGGGCGGGGGGCGGGGGTCTGACGGCATCGAAGACTGCACAGAGAAAGAGCAGATGTGTTTCCTGTGGGAAGAGTCAGAATCAAGGGGGTTTGACTTGGAGGGTTCTGAATGTTCTGGAAGCTTCTCTTTCCTGGCATTGAAGGATCTAAGACACTTGGATGTAAAGCACGTTAAAATATCTGATCTTCATCTTTCAAGTCTCAGTTGCAGGAAGAGAACGGAAAGTTTATAGATAATCTTGGACACGTCCGGTACGATGTTTATCAGTGGTGTTTGCATTTTTAACAAATTTTTTTAATGTTTTTATTTATTTTTGAGACAGAGAGACAGAGCATGAGCAGGGGAGGGGCAGAGAGAGAGGGAGACACAGAATACGAAGCAGGCTCCAGGCTCTGAGCTGTCAGCACAGAGCCTGATGCAGGGCTCGAACTCACGAACTGTGAGATTATGACCTGAGCCGAAGTCGGATGCTTAACCGACTGAGCCGCCCAGGCGCCCCTACATTTTTTTTTTTTTTTTTGATATAGAAGCATGGTATAGAGAAAATCATTTGGAAACTGTCCGAACTCATAACCCTGAAATAGTTGATGGTCTTTTTGTGTGTGTGAAAAACGTATAAAAAAGCCTCTTTCTGGGAAGGTTAGGGGGTTTGGGTGTGCAGGCATCTCCACCCCACGGCTTACCCACTCCTCCCTCACTCAGAACAGACGTTGAAGTACAAAAAGTTGGGCTTTGCCCCCAGTCCACACTGGCCCTGTCGCTGTTCAGTTCTGTGTGTCTGTGCAGATTTCTCAACCTCTCTGAACCTCAGGGTCTCGCTTACCCCCCTCCAGCGTCATGAGTTAGGAAGGCAAAATCTGAGAGACGTCCAGTTGCAGGAGGTACTGAGGACAGACAAGGGGCAGGAAGAGCACCCAGCTCAGCTCCCGTCTCCACCTGGACCCCCGACGGCCGGCTGTGCTTCTGGCTTGTTTTCAGATCGGTTCAGATGTGAACTGACTGCACCCTCAGAGCCATGCAGAGACTCCCTTCTGATCATCTCGGTTTACAAACATCTGTGAGCAGAAGTTTCCATATCCGGTCTCCTCAAACATTATGATGGTTGATTTCGTGTGTGCATTTCTGTGCCCTTTGTAATTCCCCAGGGAAAGTTCACTTTGGTCAGGAAGCCCACGTTTCATCTGATCTGGGTTCTGAGTATGAAAATCGGCTTCCTTATTCCTGGCTCTGCGGGGAGCTTGGCTCTAACCATTGGATTTCGGAGCTGAGATGGGTCATTACTGAAAGCAGATAAAGCGGATGTTCTCACGCAGTGTGAGGAATCGGTCCTGTATTTTTACGGCAAAGCCACAGCACCAGAGTCACCATTTGTGATGCCCGTGTGCGACCCCTCGTCCCTTTCTTGGGGGACGCCGCCCACACCAGGGTTCCCTGCACTCTGGTGACGGGTGCTGTGCTCTCCCACTGTCGTCACGGTGCTACCGTGAGCCTTGTGATGTTTCCTGGTTCTCAGATCCGCCCCAGCTCTTGAGGATCACCTCACTTCCTACCTGCTTCGCAGCTCGCTCCTTGCACATGCGTGGCTTCTCAGCTCTGCAGCCATTCCACACTTCTCTCCATTCCAAGTCCTTTGCAAGTAGTTGGATCCCCATTCACCTCCCGGGGCAGCTAAGAGCTCCATCCTTGTTTTTATTTATTTATTTATTTATTTATTTATTTATTTAACATTTTATTTATTTTTGAGACAGGGAGAGACAGAGCATGAACAGGGGAGGGTCAGAGAGAGGGAGACACAGAATCTGAAACAGGCTCCAGGCTCTGCACTGTCAGCACAGAGCCCGACCCGGGGCTCGAACTCATGGACCGTGAGATTATAACCTGAGCCGAAGTCAGCCGCTTAACCAACTGAGCCACCCAGGCGCCCCCATCCTTGTTTCTTAAACATTGAAAAATTTTTTTCTAAGTTTATTTACTTATTTTGAGAGACAGAGAGAGAGAGTGCAAGCAGGGGAGGGGCAGAGAGAGGGAGACAGAATCCCAAGCAGGCTCCGTGCTGTCAGTGTACAGCCCGATGTGGGGCTCGAACTCGCGAACCGTGAGCTTATGACCTGAGCTGAAACCAGGACTCAGAGGCTTAGCCAACTGCCCAACCCAGGTGCCCCCATCCTTGTTGCTTACGAGGAGGATTCTGTCTGTGCTCCTGGCCCCGTCCCCACCCTTGGACGCCTTCTACGTTGATACACCTCTAGCCCCTTCCCCAGCCTGTTCAACTTTTCTCTTTATGCTGTCTCGCCTCCAGACCCTCGGTGGTACCAGGGTCCCCCTCCCTGGGAAACACTGGCCCCGTGGAATGCATAATTAGGAGTCGGTCCTTTGGGACTCTCTCCCTGCCTGGACTTTTTCTAACAGACCAGGGGTTCCTATGGTTGATCCTGTGTCTGTCTCCTGGTGTCTCCCCCCACACCCCTCATGGCCTTGGAAAAGAAGGGGGCACCGGCAGGGTCTTCAGAGATGGACTCATCAGGACCCCCGTTTCTGGTGACATTGACATCTTCCCTCACACACCCAGCTGGCTGGCGGGCTCTGGCCTGCGTGCTGGCGGAGGGTCCTGCATTTTCTCATTTTCTCTCTTGGGCTTCAGGCCCTGATTTCACCTTCTTCTTTATATTCAGGCCCCTCCTTTCCCCTTCATAGTTTTCTCTCTAAGGAGCCACGGAGGAAAGACGACTACACGGGGTCCTGAGGGGTCTTTCTAGACCCCTTTCAGGAGCTTAGCCAAGAGAGGCTCAGCGGCAGCGAGGGATGTACAGCAGGGGGCACCAGCCTCCAGCCCACGGCATCCCTCTGTGCTCCCAGGAACTGCTTCCCATGAGACTATCACCCCTGTGTCCCCGTGTACCCTCACACTGCTTTCCGGGGCTGGTCTCTCCTGTGAGCACTCTCTGTGCCCGGCTGATGCCTCTCGGGGGAAATGGAGAACATGGGTAGTCAGGTGTATTCTGCCAGTTTTTATTTGTAGATTTCTCCTTGTTTTATTTTTACACCCTAGTTTTCCCTTTCACACATAAGTATTGCGTTCATCTGGGCTTTATGTCTATGGGTGGGGTACAATGTCTATGGGTGGGGTACAACCCCCATTTGGATAACTCCATGGATATGCGGTGGATCTCGGACAGACATCGCGCTTTCCTCGGCCCCCGGATCGGCTCTGGACGTCTCTGTCTGTTCCGGAGACCCATCAGGCCACCCCCGACTGCACCTCGCTGGCTTTCTTCCTAGACCTTTCTGGTGTCTTGTGTCTGATAGGGCAAACCCTCCTACCTCGCTTTCCTCCTTCAGGGAAGTCTATACATTTTACAAACTTGTCAAGGTCGGTGAGAATATTCTGTTGGGGGTTCGACTGGTGTCACATGGAATCCCGCAATCACTATGCGACGTATGGTGTAGTTAGGTTTTCAGCGTCTCAGCACCGGGTAGTGATACTGTCCCGTGAAGGCCACGGATACCATTCTTCACACTTTTTCCCAGCTACTGTGTTATTTTTTTGTTGCTATCACAAATGGCATCTTTTTAGAAGTTATACCACGTCACTGATTTTTCCTTCCTCAGGTAGCGGAAATACAATTAATGGTCAAAAACCAACTTTATTGATCTATACAATAATCGATGACAAGTAAATGCACGGTGAGCCTTGACATGTTTGTTTACCTAGGCGAACACTGCCGTGATGGAATATTCCATTCACCCTGCAAATCCCCTGTGCCCCCCTCCCAGCCTACCCCACCCCAGGAACAAATTACCTGCTTACTGCCATCTGGATGAGATTTAGATTTGTCTTTTTAAATTTTTTTTAAGTTTATTTATTTTGAGAGAGAGTGAGCCCAAGTGGGGAAGGGACAGAGAAAAGAGGGAGACACAGAATCCCAAGCAGGCTCCAGGCTCTGAGCTGTCAGCACAGAGCCCGACGCGGGGCTCGAACCCATGAACCGCGAGATCATGACCTGAGCAGAAGTTGGGACACGCTTAACTGTCTGAGTCACCCACCCAGGCACCCCTAGATTTGTCTTTTACAGAACTTCGTGTACGAGATACACCCTTGGTGTCTGAAGCCAAATGTTTCCAGATTTATGCGTGTGTTGTATGTACCAGTAACTCACTCCTTTTTCACTTGCCAAGTGGTACTCTCATGCTATGGAGACGCACACACAAGTTGGGTTTCAGCTTCATCCAGTCATAAATCAAGGGCAACACAGTCATAAGGCAGATTCAGGATCCCCCAATCAGGGACATTCCCCACACGTGATGCACCTGGCTCCTTACAGGGGCTGCTGACCAGAGCAGGAGACCAGCCACACAGCAGGCAGGAGCCTGGTGGCTATTTCCAGTTTTGACTATGTAGGAGAAAAGCTGCTGTCGGTGTTAAGACAATGTCTTTGTAGAGAGTGCAGCTGTTGGGATGAGTGTTTAGTGAGTCTTAGTTTATAATAAACTTCTGGACTGTTTTCCAAAGCGTATGTACAATCTGGGACTCCCAGCATCAGTATATGGGGGCTCCAAGGACTCCCCTTCTTGCCAGCACGTGGGGTTTTGGGGTCTCCTTACTTTGGCCGTACTCATGGTGGAGTCGTGTTATCTGAGGTATTGTTCATGGATTTCTCTAGCCATGAAGGATGTTGCAGTACCGGGATTTGTACGGAGTAGATATGTGGTCACCTGAACGAATATCTATTCCTCACTTGTGTTTGGTCATCAACCCCAGTTTCCGGCTGTCAGCGCCCAACCCCCTAGAATTTTCTGAGTGCTCCGGGCTGTAAAGGTGTCTTGTGTTATGTTAATGAAGGCGACTCTTGGACCCCTCCCCAGGGCTGGGGGGTGGGTACTGGTTGCCCGGGGAAGCAACCTTTGGGATTAGAGGTTAGAACTTTCCTGCCCACCCCCCTATCCCGGTGGGGGGGAGGGGCTGGAGGTTAAATCAGCCAATGGCCCCTGATCTAATCGATGGCGCCTTCATTAGGAGATCTTACAAAACCCAAAAGGCCCAGGGGTTCAGAGAGCTTCCGGGTCAGTGATCACTTGGAGATGGGCGAGCCCTGGTACCTGGGGAGGCAGGGCGCTCCATGCCCCATCCCCAGACCTGGGTCTGAGCCCCTCTTCCAACTGACTGTTGGTTCGTATCCCCGGTCACCATCCTTTAATAAACCGGTAAACCTAAGTGTTTCCCTGAGTTCTGGGAGTCATTCTAGCAATTTACGTTTTTTAAAAATTTATTTTAAGTAATCTCTATACCCAACGTGGGGCTCGAACTCACAACCCCGAATTAAGAGTCACCCAGGCGCCCCCACCCTGGGCAATTAATCAAAGCTAAGAAGGAGGCCGTTGGAGCCTCCGATCTGTAGCAGGGCGGTGGGGAGCACAGGTGACAATAGCTATAAGCTGGCGACTGGAAGCTCAAGTGGGGGAGGGGCAGTGCTGGGGGACTGAGCCCTTCTCCTGCGGGGTCTGACGCGGTCTCCGGGTGGATGGTGTCAGAGGTCCGTTGAATTTTTGGATACGCTGCTGGTGTCCGAGAATTGCCTGGTGTTGCCAGGGGGTAGGGGGACCTGCCCCATGTTGGAATTGGGTCTGGAACCGTAAAAGAGAGGGTGAGTGTCTTTACGTGTGTTTATTGGCCATTTGAACCGGGTGTGTGTGTGTGTGTGTGCGCGCGCGCGCGTGAAGTGTTTGGTCCACTCTTTTTATTACAATTAATCGCTACATTTTAATCTTTGTTTTTGTTGAATCCTTAGAGTTTTTTTACATATTCTGATTACAAGTCTTTTATCAGAAAGACATATGGGGAATATCTTCTTCCAGTTTCTGAGCTGTTTTCTGAAAGGAAGCGGGTTTCTTCTTTTTTTTTTTTCATTCAACAGAAACGTTTACTTCATTGGAGATCGCGAAGATCCTCAGGAAGGAAAGATTTTCTCCTTCTTTTAGAAGTTTTGTGGTTACAGCTGTGGTTTAGGCACACAATCCATTCTGAGTACATTTTTGTATGTGATGTGGGGCAAGTGTTGAGGTTTATCTTCTGATGGGTGTTGACTTGTGCTCATATCATTTGTTGGAGACCTCCTACGCCCATTAAACTATGTTGGTGCCTTCGTTGCAAACCAGGTGTTCCGATAAAAATATGTAGTTGTGTTCTTGCCCATCTTATTTCAGTGTATGATTTCTCTTTGGCAAACAGTCTCAGTAACTGTTGCTTTAGAGAAAGTCTCGAAATCAGGTGGTATAAGACCTTCGCCTTCGTTTTGTTTTCCAAAATTATTTTAGTTCTTTTGAATTTCTGTGTGAACTTTAAAACCAGCGTGTTTGTTCTTTTTAAAAATATTATTATTATTTTTAAAATGTTTATTTATTTTCGGGGCTCCTGGGTGGCTCAGTCGGTTAAGCGTCCGACTTCAGCCAGGTCACGATCTTGCGGTCCGTGAGTTCGAGCCCCGGGTCGGGCTCTGGGCTGATGGCTCGGAGCCTGGAGCCTGCTTCCGATTCTGTGTCTCCCTCTCTCTCTGCCCCTCCCCCATTCATGCTCTCTCTCTCTCTCTGTCTCAAAAATAAATAAAAAACATTCAAAAAATTAAAAAAAAATGTTTATTTATTTTCGAGAGAGTGTGAGCAGGGGGAGGGGGAGAGAGAGAGGGAGACACAGAATCCGAAGCAGGCTCCAGGCTCTGAGCAGTCAGCACAGAGCCCGATGTGGGGCTCGAACTCATGAACCGTGAGATCATGACCTGAGCCAAAGTCAGATGCTTAACCAACTGAGCTGCCCAGGCACACCTCTTTTTTTTTTTTTAAGTGTTTATTTTTGAAAGAGAGAGGGAGAGCACGAGCGGGGGAGGGACAGAGAGAGGGAGACAGAGGATCTGAAGTGGGTTTTGCTCTGACAGCAGTGAGCCTGATGCGGGGCTGGAACTCACCGAGAGATCAAGACCTGAGCCAAAGTTGGATGCTCAACCGACTGAGCCACTCAGGTGCCCCTCAGCTGGTTTATTCTTACAAAAAACCTCCTGGGATTTTGCTTGGAATTACCTTAAAACAAAGCAAAACAAAGCCTTGGTTCTCAGTCTATTCACAGACTTGTGCAACCATTACTATAGTCAGTTTTAGGATATTTTTTGTTACTCCAAAAAAAATGCCCACCTGTATCCATTAGCATTTACTTCTCATCTCCCCCTCAGCTCCCCCGCTCTCGTAGCCTAGACATCCACTAACCGGCTTTCTGTCTCTGGGCTTTTGACTGTTCTGGGCCTCTCACGGAATTTGGAAACTTGCAGGTATTTTTGTAACTGGCTTCTTTCACTCGGCACAGGGTCTTGAAGGTTGGTCCCCGGTGGCGGGTGTGAGTACTCCATTCATGTGTATTGCTGGCCAGAGTCCACCGTGCGGCTCTCCTACGTTTCGTTTCTCTGTCCCTCGGCGGATGGTCACTGGAGTCGCTTCTACACTTTGGCAATTATGAATAACGCCGCTACAGACATGCATACGCAGTTTTTTTCTGTGGATTTATGTCTTCCTTTCTCTTGGGGATATGCTAGGTCGTATGGTGACTTTGTGTTGAATGTTTCCAGAAACTGTCGGTTTTCCCAGAATGGCTGTACCATGTTATCCTGCCACCAACGGTGTATGAGGGTCTGCTGGTCCATAGCCTCACCGGTGCTTAGGGCTTTTAGAGCATAGCCATCCAGGTGGGCGCAAAGTGGTGTCTCATTGTGGTTTAGATTTACATTTCCCTGATGGTTAATGACATTGGCCACCCTTTCACCGCTCGCTGGCCAGTTGTGTATCTTCTTTGGTGAAATGTCTGTTCAGCTCCTTTGCCCTATTTATTTACATCATTTTTTAAGATGTTTATTTATTTATTTATTTATTTATTAAAAAAAAATTTTTTTTTTACATTTATTTATTTTTGAGACAGAGAGAGACAGAGCATGAACGGGGGAGGGTCAGAGAGAGGGAGACACAGAATCTGAAACAGGCTCCAGGCTCTGAGCTGTCAGCACAGAGCCCGACGCGGGGCTCGAACTCACGGACCGCGAGATCATGACCTGAGCTGAAGTCAGCCGCTTAACCGACTGAGCCACCCAGGCGCCCCAAGATGTTTATTTATTTTTGAGAGAGAGAGAGAGAGACAGCGCCAGGAGGGGAGGGGCAGAGAGAGAGGGAGACACGGAATCCGAAGCAGGCTCCGGGCTCTGAGCTGTCAGCCCAGAGCCCCAACCAGGGATCAAACTCATGAACAGTGAGATCATGACCTGAGTCGAAGTCGGATGCTCAACCGACTGAGCCACCCAGGCGCCCCATTATTTTTTAATGTTCGTTTTTGAGAGAGAGAGAAAGATAGACAGAGACAGATGGTCTGAGAAAGAGAACTCATGAACTGTGAGATCATGACCTGAGCCAAAGTTTGATGCTTAACCGACAGAGCCCCCCAGGCGACCCACCTTTGCCCATTTTTAATCGGGTTATCAGTCGTTTTGTTATTGAGTTGTGAGAGTCCTTCATATAGTCTGGACACAAGCTCTGTACCAGAGACATATGATTTGCACATATTTCCCCCACCCCCATTTTGTTGGTCGTTTTTCCACTTGGTTCATTGTATCCTTTGGAACATACTGTGTTTAATTGTGATGAAGTCCCACTCATCCATTTTTTCTCATGTTCCCTGCACTTTTGGTGTCCTATCTAAAAGGCGTTGTCTGACCCATGACCATGAAGATTTACTCCTTGTTTCATTCGGAGAACTTTTTAGTTTCAGCTCCTAAGTTTTGGTCTATGATCCATTTTGAGTTGGCCTTTGTGTATGGTGTGAGGAAGGACTCTGACTTCATTCTTGTGCGTGTGGATGGCAGTTATCTCAGGGGACTGCATTCAACGTATAGATTAGTCGAGAAAGAATTGAGATTTTAACAACATGGAGCCTTCCAATCCATGAGCATCATATAATGTCTCCATTGATTTAAGTTTTCTAGAATTTCTCTCAGGAATGTTTTGGTAGTTTTCAGTTTTATGTACATTTTGTTAAATGTATTCCTAAGTAGTTCATGTTTTTTGGTATTGCTTACAATTTTTTAAAAATATGGACAACCATTGCTGTGGCTTTAATATAACCTTTAGGATTTTTTACATACATGATCTTGCCATCTGTAAATAGTTTTACTTCTTGTTTTCCTTGCCTAGATGCTTTTTCTTTCTTTTATTTAGAGTTTAATGTGTTCTTAATCTACTTAAAAAATTTATTTTAGAGACACAGAGAGCAGGGGAGAGGGTTAGAGGGAGAGAGAGAGAATCCTAAGCGGCTCCAAGGTCAGCATGGAATCCTGAGATCATGACCTGAGCCAAAATCAAGAGTTGGATGCCTAATTTACTGCGCCACCCAGGCTCCCCTTTTTCTACTTTCTTTATGATCAACCTGAGATTATTGCTTTTAGACCTTTTCTAATGTAAAGATTAAAAGCCTCATATTTCTTCCTGGGCACTGCTTTCAGCTATCAGAAATTTCGATATGTATTGTCATTTGCATTAAGTTCAAAATATTAATTGATTGGCACTGTGGTTTCTTCTTTGACTCATGGGTTATTTGTAGGTTACATGCTTAATTTCTAAGTGTTTGAAGATTTTCCTTGGATCTTCTTTATTGCTAATACACGTATAATTCCACTGTGGTCCGAGAACTCTGCGTGATTTAGGTCTTTTTAACTTTGTTGAAGCTCATTTTATGGCTCTGGTATATGGTCTCCTTTGATGAATATTTAACATGAAACCAAGGAAATGATTTGCCTTCTGCTGGTGGGTGGGATTTTTTCAAATCTTCAACATCTTTACTGATATCCTGTCTCCTTGTTCTATAAATTGTCGAGAAAGCAAATGAAATCTCCAATCATAATTGTGGAATTTTCTATTTTTCTTTTCAGTTCTCTTGGTCTTTGCTCTGTTTACTTTGAAGCTCTGATGTTGGTGCATATATGCTTTCAAATTGTTATATTTTCTTCATGGACCCATTTATCATGACCTAATGGTTCCGTACGATTACATCTCTTATGCATGTCGTGTATTTTATTATATATGCAACAAATAGTATACATAATACACACTGTGTTGTATAATGATATGTAATCTCTTTATTCTGGTGGTGGTCAGTGTTTTGAAGTCTACTTTGATATTTACATAGATGCAGTAGTTTTCTTTGGATTAGTGTCTCACAACGTGTCTTTTTTCGTCTTTTTACTCTTTGCCTATCTGTATCTTTACATTTGAAGTTTAGACAGCACAGGGGCACTTGCGTGGCTTAGTTGGTTAAGCATCCGACTTTGGCTCAGGTCATGATCTCACGGTTCGTGAGTTTGAGCCCCGTGTCGGACTCTGTGCTGTCAGAGCCTGGAGGCTGCTTCTGATTCTGTGTCTCTGTCTCTCTCTGCTCCTCCCCTGCTCACGTTCTGTCTCTCAAAAATAAATACACGTTAAAAAAAATTAAAAAAAAAGTTTAGACAGCATATAGTTGGTTCTTGCTTTATTTTCCAGTCTGACAATCTGCCTTTTAATGTAGGGACTATTTATACTTAATATACTGAATTTATGTATTGGCACTTGCTTTCTTTTTCTTTTTTTATTCGAGAGAGAGAGAGAGAGAGAGAGAGAAAGAGAGAGAGGGAGAGAAAGAGAGAGACAAAATCTTAAGCAGGCTCCACACTCAGCACAGATTCCTATTTGGGGCTCGATCCCATGTCCCTGGGATACTACCTGAGAGTCTGATGCTCAACCGACTGAGCCACCCAGGCACCCTGGGACTTATTTTCCGCTTTTGTGGTCTCTTCTGTTCTCTCCTTTTCCTCTTTATTGCCTTTATTTATGTAAATTGAGTATTTTTTATTTCACTTTTCTACACTGTTGCTTTATTAACTCTACCTTGTTGCTGTATTTTGCTAACAACTTCTGCTGCTTCATAGTAGTGTATGTGTATGATGTAGCAGTGATTTCTAGAAGCAGATTTCAAAGTCAAGACATAAATACATTTTTAATTTTGATGGTGTTTTCCAATTGCTCCTTTATGGGGATTATAATATTCTGCATCTGTCTTCCAAGATGTGAGGATATCTTTTTCCCTGGTGAGGTCTTGTTAAACTTCGACATTTCTACCTATCTGATTTCTCATCTATTTCCTTACTCGTTTTATTTTATATTTCATTACATTTCATTTCATTTATTTTTAAAGTAGACTCTATGCCCAATGTAGGGCTTGAACTCACAACCCTGAGATCAGGAGTCGCATGCCTTACCAAGTGAGCCAGCCAGGTTCCCCATCTCATCAATTTCCTGATGAGAAACGATGTATCAGTACAGTTCTATTTGCATTTTTCTTATTATAGGGATGTTGAACCTATTTTTATGCCTCCATGTACACTTTATACTTCTTTTCCCTGTAAAATATTCATGTCCTTTGTCCATTTTTCTCTTGGTTTGTAATTTTTCTTCTTGATGTCCAGAGGCTCTTTACATATTAAGGCGCTAAACCCTTTGTGATAACGGTTGTAAATATTCTTACCTGAGTTCATCATTTATTTTTTGACTTCATTACTTTTTAACTTTCATTTTGAAGTGATTATGACTTTAAAAAGTTGTAAAATGGTACAGTGAGTTTGACTTCTTCAAATCGTGAACTTCTATGACTCTAGTACAATATCAAAACCAAGAAATTGACATTGTTACAATATTGTTAAGTAGACTCCAGGTCTTACTCTATTTTCATCAGTTTTACACGCACTCATTTGTCTGTGTGTGTGTGTGTGTGTGAGTGTGTGTGTGTGTATCTCTATCCAATTTGATCTCTTGTATAGGTTCATGTAACCACCATCACAATCAATATATATCTTGATCGTGTTCAATCAGTATCTTGTATCAGTTTAATCAATGCACAGAAAATCCTTCAGGATCTCCCTGCATAGCTGTGCCCACCCCTCTGTGCCTGTCTTGTCCCCAGCAGCCACGAGTGTCCTCTGCCTCCATACTCTTCTCATTTTGAGCTGTAATTATATATAAATTACATTATGTACAATTATACAGCATTTAGATAAATTTATGTGAGGTCACATAAGGTGAATTACATAGACTGTAACCTTAGGAGATTGGTTTGTTGTTTTCCACTGAGCGTGATGCTCTTAAGGTCTGTCTGTCTGTGTTGTTCCATTTGCCATCGGTCTATCCTTATTGCTGAAGAGCATTTCAACTTAGGTTTCCATAGAAGTTTTTGTCTTTTTTTTAACAGTTATTTTACTGGTAGTTCTTTTTAAAAAAAAATTTTTTTTAACGTTTATTTATTTTTGAGACAGAGAGAGACAGAGCATGAACGGGGGAGGGGCAGAGAGAGAGGGAGACACAGAATCTGAAACAGGCTCCAGGCTCTGAGCTGTCAGCACAGAGCCCGACGCGGGGCTCGAACTCACGGACCGCAAGATTGTGACCTGAGCCGAAGTCGGACGCTTAACTGACTGAGCCACCCAGGCCCCCCGACTGGTAGTTCTTTTTTAATGTTTATTTATTTTGAGAGAGAGAGGGAGAGTGTGTGTGTGTGTGTGTGTGTGTGTGTGCTTTTGAGCTCACGTCTGTGCAAGCAGGGGGAGGGCAGAGATCGAGAGAGAGAGAGAGAGAGAGAGAGCGAGAGAGTGAGAATCCCAAGCAGGCTCCACACTGTCAGCATAGAGCCTGATGTGGGGCTCAATCTCACGACCGTGACCCCGGGATCATGACTTGACCTGAAACCAAGAGTTGGATGTTTAACCAATGGAGCCACCCAGATGCCCCAGTAGTTTATTTGTTTGTTTGTTTGTCTATTATTATTTATTTATTTATTAAAAAAATTTTTTTAACCTTTATTTTTTTGAGACAGAGAGAGAGAGACAGAGCATGAACGGGGGAGGGTCAGAGAGAGAGGGAGACACAGAATCCGAAGCAGGCTCCAGGCTCTGAGCTGTCGGCACAGAGCCGGACGCGGGGCTTGAACTCACAGACCATGAGATCATGACCTGAGCCTGAGTTGGACACTCAACTGACTGAGCCTCCCAGGCGCCCCAATTATTATTATTTAGAGAGAGCATGCCCACAAACGGGGGCGGCGGAGGGAGCAGAGAGAGAGAGAGAGAGAGAATGCGAAGTGGGGCTCAAGTGCACCCCAAGCGGGGCTCACCCAATATGAGGCTCAAACGCACAAACCGTGACACTATGCCCTGAGTCAGAGTCAGACGCCTAACTACCCGGGTGCCCCGGGATCCTGTTTTAAAGAGGCTTTTCCGAGGGAGACACTGCTGGAGAAACACTGACTCCAGGGGACCCCTCGGTAGCTCTCAGTTTCCTCGTCAGAAACTAAGGGCTGGGCCTGAGTGCTTCTGCTGCTTCTGATGCACTGAGGCCCTTTCTGGAACCCGGTGATTCCAGAGGGTATTAACAGTGGGAGAGCTGAGAGACAATTTCCATCCCCTGGCAGGTGGCCTTTTCTTGAGTGTCATGACCCCCCCCCCCCAACTTCCTTCTATACCTTACAAGGTCAAGCATTCCTTGATAAGGGACCAAAGACAGACCTGGACTCAAGAAGGCACAACTTGCTGTCCACCCAAATCCTACTACAGTTTTGGGACTTCCCTGGGCCCGCTCGCACGTGCCCTCTCACACCTGCACACGTGCGCGTGCACACTCACACATCAGTGTTTAATCCCGGGATTTTCTATGTATTTTTCCCACCGTAAACACTTCTCATGATCTGGTCTTAGGGACAATCGAGGTACTTTTGAAATAACAATTGGAAAAAGAACATCCGACCAGCTCATTGTGACAGCGACACTTGCCTTGGAGTACAGCAGTGTGATACAGTGTGATTAATTCTGCGGGTTCCCAGCAGAGGTTCCAAGGGCCCCTTTATTTATTTATTTATTTATTTATTTATTCGTTCGTTCGTTCATTCGTTTAATTTTTAAACTTAAATTCAAGTTAGTTAACACACAGCGTAGGATTGGTTTCAGGAGTAGATTTCAGCAATTTGTCACTTATCTATTAACACTCAGGGCTCATCCCAACAGGTGCCTTCCTTAATGCCCGTCACCCTTCTAGCCCATCACCCCACCCCCATCAACCTCCCACTTTGTTCTCTGCATTTAAGAGTCTCTTATGGTTTGCCTCCCTCTCCGTCTTGATCTTATTTTCCCTTCCCTTCCCCTATGTTCATCTGTTGTCTTTCTCAGATTCCACATTAGAGTGAGATCATATGCTATCTGTCTTTCTCTGGCTGGCTTGCTTTACTGAGCATGATATATTCTAGTTCCATACAGTGCAATACTACTCAGTGATGAAAAAGAATGATGTCTTGCCATTTGTGACATCATGGATGGAACCGAGGGTCCTTGGAATCCTTTCACATGAGGCGATGACAGAAGTAATAAGCGCTTTCTTGTGCTTGACCCCACTCGAGGTGAAGGCCACCCTTTAGGAGGTGAGGTTTCCGTGGAGCGTGACAGAAGGTGACTGGTGACATTCAGCGTGTGGATGGGCCTGGCCCTGCTGTGTCACTGCATTGAGTTTCAGCAAATCCATGTAGATTCTCTGGGCCTCATTTTTCATGTTTAAGTGGACTGTGCCCTGAAAGGCCTTGAATTGGTTTTACTCACGTATCAGTGTTGTTGGATCTGTTCTGACCTCATGGCGGGTCAAATGACCGTGTCCGAGGGAGGGATCAGACACGCTTTGATATTATCAAAGCAGGCAGATTTACCTGTTGACAACTGTTACTTCGTGGTCACGGTGTTCTCTAATTTGCAAAGTGCAGGAATTGGGATTGAACGAAATCTCGTAAACTCTGTAACTCTCTAATCAGGAATAATGCCCCCCAGCTTCAATTTTTTTTCCTCCTGGATGTGCTAAATGTGATGGGACACCTGATCCCTTCAACACACTCCCAGCAGCTGGTGAAATGATTTCCTATTTAAGTCTGTTGTGCCTTACTGATTAAAGATAAATTCCCACTGGGGGTGCCTGGGTGGCTCTGTCAAACATCCTACTTTGGCTCAGGTCATGATCTCACGGTTCGTGAGTTCGAGTCCCACGTTGGCTCTGTGCTGTCAGCTCAGACCCTGCTTCAGATCCTCTGTCCTCCTCCCTCTCTGCCCCTCCCCTGCTCTCTCTCTCCCTCAAAAATAAAAAAAAAAACATTGAAAATATAAGAAAATAAAATAATAAACATTGAAAATGAAATGAAGTCAAATGAAATCAAAGGCAAATAAAAACCCAAAGAGGGGCGCCTGGGTTGATTGAGTGTCTGACTCTTGATCTCAGCTCGGGTCTTGATCTCAAGGTCGTGAGTTCAGGCCCCACATTGGGCTCCACGCTGGGCGTGAAGCCTACTTAAAAAAACAAACAAACAAACCCAAGAAAATGTTTCTCACAAATGTGACAAAGGGATACTATGTTTAAAGCCTAAGTGGACAGTGGACATCCCGATGGGAAATGGACAGCGGCCTGAATATCTGACCCACCGCTGGCCCCCTTGGAAAGGGGTCTCTGACTTCTGTCCTGGTGTCCACAGGGCATTGTGAACGTGGGCCTCAGCGACACGTCCCTGCCCTGCCTTGTAGAGCTGTCTTGCTCTCCTGGGGTGGAGGCCCCCCTTTCCACCTGGGGCGGAGGCCCCCCTTTCTACCCTGGACATCCCGCACCCTGCCTTTCCCCAAAGCCCCTTCTTCATGGTGCCTGAGATTTGTTCTTTCAGACGTGTAAGATGTGCAGACACGGAAATCACCACGTGGCCAGCCCTCGGTGTCTCTAGGGAATGGTGGGGGGGTCGCCCTGGGAGGGGCTGTCCCTCCGGGGTCAGCAGTCAGCAGCCAGGTGTCAAAGCCTCGGAAACACAGAAAATAAAGTGGGTGTGGCAGCACACCCCACACCGAGTTCTTTAAAGGCTCACAGGGATGTATGTGAGTCTGTCCATCTCCCTCTTTCTTTGTTTTCCTTTTTTTTAATGTTTATTTATTATTTTTGAAAGACAGCGAGACTGAGCATGAGCAAGGGAGGGGTAGAGAGAGAGGGAGACACAGAATCTGAAGCAGGCTCCAGGCTCTGAGCTGTCAGCACAGAGCCTGACTCGGGGCTCAAACTCATGAACCATGAGATCGTGACTTGAGCCAAAGTCAGACGCTTAACTGACCGAGCCACCCAGATACCCCTGATTTCTTCTTCTTTTTTTAATGTTTATTGATTTTTTGAGAGAGAGAGAGTGTGCACACAAGCAGGGGAGGGGCAGAGAGACAGGGAGACACAGAATCTGAAGCAGCTCCAGGCTCTGAGCTGTCGGCACAGAGCCCGACGTGGAGCTCGATCCCACGAATCATGAGATATGACTTGAGCTGAAGTCAGACGCTCAACCGACTGAGCCTTCCAGGTGTCCCCACCTCCCTCTTTTGAAGCCTGCCTGTCCCTTCCACCTTGTCCTGGTGGACCCTACCTCCCCCCACAACCAGAGGTCTCTTCTAGAATTGAAATGAGACCCCATTGTCCCTGGTGAAGCCTGTCCCAGCTCCCCCTGGTGCCCACGCAGGGTCCTGCCCATGACCGTCATGTGGCCGCATGTGTCCACACCATAGACTTCCCTCTCTCGTTCCCTTGTCTCTTCCCCTCTCCTCTCTGTCTGTCTCTGTCTCCCTGGCTAACCCCTCAGCCCCTTCCCATCTCTGGGCCTTTGCACGTGCTGTCTCCGGCCGATATGCCCCTGGACCCCAGTCTTCCCATCACTGGGCCATTTTGCCTTTCAGATGTCAGCCTGAGAGAACGGGAGAGGGGGCTTGGCCTCCCCCGGGCCTGCTTGAGTGCCCTCTGGACAGACTTTCCACCCCTTCCCCAGCGGCTCGCCCGGCTGGCTAAAGCATTACGGGGGGGCGTGCCTGCTCACCTCCCTCCCGTGGCCTCCGCACTTGGGGCCTGGGCCGGTCATGGAGACACGGTCCCCAGCCCCTCTCACGGGGCGTGCTGAGCAAGGGAAACACGTGGGACCACCAGTAACCGTATACAGTGGCTGAGCATCACAGATAACGGAGAGATTGATGACAACGTTCTAATTTTCAATTGGAAGGTTAAGGAGAGAGGGTCCTGCAGGGCAGGTGGGTGGAAGGGTACATGCGTGCCAGCTTGGTGGACGCCGCGTGGGCACTCGGTGTCGAGCCCGAGAACCCCGAGGGAAGGGGGCCCCGTGCAGAATGATGTCCATAGTACTCATTCCACTTATTTCAAGTTCGTCCAGGTTCTGGGCTGCAGCTGGCAGGCCCGGGAAGGTCAACGACCTGGCCTTCCTGAAAGAGGTGCGGGAGCTGGCCGAGGAAGTTTACGACGTGATGGACAAGGCAAAGATCTTACAGGAACTTTGGGCAGGAAGATCCAAGGGCCCAGGCAAGTTCGTCTCTGAGTGTCCACCCCTGACCCAGGCCCCCGCTGAGCGTGCCCCACGGAAGCTGAGGACCCAGAGTGCCCTTAAACGTCCTATTGAAACCCTAATTCCCCTTCCTGCCCCAGGGGGTGGGGCTTAGAAGGAGGTGCTCAGTACATGGTCTCTGATCACTTACTGAACTAATATCTGAAATCTCTTTTATCGTAGATTCTTCTCATGGCTCCAGTTTTTTGGCAGTAAGTATTTTAACAAGAATTTGAAACTTAGTCTCTGGACACATAGTGGTTAAGTTCAAAGCACTGGTTTTTATTTTATTTTTCGAATACTTCTTTTTCTTTCTTTTTAAAAAAAAAAAATTTTAATGTCTGTTTGTTTTTGAAGGCAAGAGAGCATGAGCCGGGGAGGGGCAGAGAGAGAGGGAGACACAGAATCCGAAACAGGGTCCAGGCTCTGAGCTGTCAGCTCAGCCCGACACGGGGCTCGAACCCACGAACCATAACATCATGACCTGAGCTGAAGTTAGATGGTTAACCAACTGAGCCACCCAGGCACCCCATCTTCTTTTTCTTTTTTTAAGTAAACTCAACCCACAATGTGGGGCTTGAACTCACAACCATGAGATCAAGAGTTGCACCTTCCACCGACAGAGCCCATTGGGCACCCTTGGAAACTTCTTTTTTTCTTTAACTTTATTTATTCATTTGAAGAAGAGCGTGTGAGTGGGGGAGGGGCAGAGAGAGAGAGAGAGAGAGAGAGAGGGAGAGAGAGAATCCCAAGCAGACTCTGTGCTGTCAGCACAGAGCCAGACTCGGGGCTTGAACCCATGAACCGTGAGATCGTGCCCTGAGCCAAAGAGTCAGATGCTCAACCAGCTGAGCCAGCCGCACACCCCCAAACACTTCTTTCCAATGATTTGGTTCAAGGTTCAACTAGTCCAAGGTTAGGTTTTCACATCCTATGTAGAAGCCGTATGTGAGACAGCCAAAGTCAAGTTATGTTCTCAGGCGAGACTCTGGGCCTGGGGAGAGCAGAAGGTGAAGGTTGGGGCCCTCAGCAGTTGGCAGGTGACCCAGAACAGGTGGCTTTGTCAGATGGACTTGAAGTCCGTCTGCTCTCAGGTTTGAGATGCGGGTGTTTGACACGTCCCTCTGACTCGCTCTGGGCACACAACCCTGCAGGTAAAGCCACTAGTTTTGTCCCCAGGACATTTGACACTATCTGGATGCACTTTGGCTCCCCCCACCCCCCGCCCGCCAAGGGGGAGGGGTCTCCGGACGCCAAGACAAGCACCGTGAGCCTGTGGGAGACTCCGCCTCACTGTCTTCCTCCAGCCGCACTCCAGCCACCAGCGTAAGGGTGTGCAGTTGGCCCATTGAATTTCACGGGGCTTGGGTGTTTTTTTTTTTTGAAGTTTATTTACTTATTTTTTGAGATGGAGAGAGTGAGTGAGCAGGGGAGGGGCAGAGAGAGAGGGAGAGAGGAAATCTCAAGCAGGCTCTGTGCTGTCAGAACAGAGCCCGAGTCGGGGCTCGATCCCATGACCCTGGGATCATGACCTGGGTGGAAACCAAGAGTCAGACGCTGAAGTGACTGAGCCCCCAGGCGTTCCAGAGCTTGGGTATTTTGTGATGACATGGGAGGGGAAGAAGGATCCGTCACACGAGGGCTATGGGGACAAGGCGGGAAGGTGGCCATGAAGGCAGTGCAGGATGAGTGGGTGGGCGTCCTGGGAGGCCGGGGGGAGCAGCTGGACAGGGAGTACGTGGAATTGAACTCACTTTGGCGTGGCAGTCACCACTCCAGCTTTAGTGGAAGGCAGGCCTGGGACAGGAAGTCTGTAGGAATCACAGACCCGCCTACGTTGGGGACGGGGGCAGTGAGTCGCAAGCCAGGGCCTCCAGAGAGGGCAGGAGGTGGCCGGCTGGCTCGTCCTTCCCACTGAAGAGGCCCGGAGGCCCAGGCCCCCCCCCCCCCCCGCCCCTTCGCCAGGGGCTTGCAGCTGTCGGGGGTTTACTGACAACAGCACCAGACCCCGTTGGAGGGTAGTTGTAAGGCTCCTCTGGGGGTGCAGGACCCTGGGCTGGGCCTGCTGAGGGCTGTGCGGGTGCAGAGCACAGACATGGGTCTGTCCCCTCCCAGCTGCCACCGGGGGGAGGGGTATGACTCCCCTGGGGGGAGCCTAGTGGCTCCGGGATACTCTGGTTTTGGCTTTGCCATTGCTAGCGTGCAGTATGAGAAGCTTGGGCATCTAGAATGATCCCAAGTGTCTGTACCACGTGCCAGGCACGAATGGGTGCTTCTGGACAGAGCCAGCCATCCTGTTAGAGTTGGAGTTTGCTTCCTGTTTTCCCCACAGACCCTTTTCTCCTTTCAGTCCTGCCCTGCTGTTCCAACCTTCCCTGCTTTGGTCACAAGTCTAGTTTTTACTTATTTTTTAATTTTTACTTTTTTAGGTTTATTTATTTATTTATTTATTTATCTATTGAGAGTGCGCGTGTGTGTGCACGTGGGAGGGGCGGAGAGAAAGAATCTCAAGCAGGCTCCACACTCAGCCCGGAGCCCGACTAGGGGCTCAGTCCCTCGAAATCACCGCCTGAGCTGAGACTGAGAGGCGGTCGGACGTTCAACCGACTGAGCCCCCCAGGTGCCTCACAAGGCTGGTTTTTAAGGCGGCTGGTTTATGCCTTCAGTGAGACGGATTCTATGTCACTTCACCACACTGTTGCCTGGGGAGGAAACCCTTCCACCTTGCACCCACTGGAATGAACATCTTTAATGGTTTCCCTCCATGTTTCGTAAAGTTTCATTCTTTCTTTCTTTAGTCATCCCTGCACCCAACACGGGGCTCGAACTCACCACCCTGAGATGAAGAGCTGCCTGCTTTTCCAACTGAGCCCTCTGGGCCCCCCTCATTTGTTTTTTGTTTTGTTTTGTTTTTTAATCCAGAAGAAACATCTGGTCCGTGGTTTCTTATTCCCTGGCTGGTGTTGTTGAAAAATTCTTTTTTTTTTCTTAAATTTTTTTTTTAATGTTTTTATTTATTTTTGCGACAGAGAGAGACAGAGCATGAGCAGGGGAGGGGCAGAGAGAGAGGGAGACACAGAATCGGAAGCAGGCTCCAGGCTCTGAGCTGTCAGCACAGAGCCCGATGCGGGGCTCGAACCCACAGACTGTGAGATCATGACCTGAGCCGAAGTCGGATGCTTAACCGACTGAGCCACCCAGGCGCCCCTCCTTTTTTTTTTTTAAGTTTATTTATTTATTTTGAGGGAGAGAGGGCACACGTGCACGCAGGGGAGGGGGAAAGACAGACAGAGAGAGAGAGAGAGAGAGAGAGAGAATCCCAAGCAGTGTCCACATGGTCAGCGTAGAGCCTGATGTGGGGCGTGAACTCAGGAACCGTGAGATCATGACCTGAGCTGAAATCAAGATTCAGACGCTTAACTGACTGAGTCACTCAGTGCCCCTTATTTTCACACCATTTAAACTCCTAACCCAACGGACAGATTTTCAAATCTTGTCTGTTCCAAATAGTGACATACCGGGCACGAGTCTCTACGGCCAAAGTTTTCAGCAGCCAACCCAGCCCCACTGTTTGGAACAGTAAAAACACGGAAGAGGGAAACTCTTGGTATTGTTTTCCTGTCAGATGGATCTCAATAAGACGGAGGAGGTGATCTCGAAATTGGAAAAGCTCCACCAGCAGCCCCATATCTGGAATTTTCTACGTCTGCTGCCGAGACTGTATGCCCACGACACTGGCGTCGCAGACCGCATCCGCACGGGGATACGCCTCCTCCAGGCAGCTCTGAAGTAAGTTCAAGAGAAAAATCGAACCAATGACAGGTGTGTTGGGTCTTTTTTCCTCACCTTTTTCACAGGGAAATCTATATCTCTGGGAACATCTCTTGTTTGATACAAGAAAATGTCCAGGATCGCGGCGTCTTGAATTGGCTGGGACTCTTGCCTCCCTGTGGGTGCTCCTCGTCTACCTGTGTGAATATTTTATCAAGTGCAGTAATGTTGTCAGAGCCTACTCCCCCCCGATCGAAGCAATTTAACATTACATCATTAACGTTTCCTATATTCCTGTAGTTTTAATTGTTATTATTATTATTATGACGTAAAGATTTTATTTTGTAAGTAATCTCCACACCCAATGTGGGCCTCAAACTCACAACCCCAAGACCAAGAGTCACACGCTCCACTGATGGGCCAGACAGACGCCCCTTTAAATGATCATTAAAAAAAATTTTTTTTAACGTTTATTTATTTTTGGGAGACAGAGACAGAGCATGAACAGGGAGGGGTAGAGAGAGAGGGAGACATAGAATCTGAAGCAGGCTCCAGGCTCTGAGCTGTCAGCACAGAGCCCAACATGGGGCTCAAACCCATGAACCGTGAGATTGTGACCCGAGCCGAAGTTGGATGCTTCACGGACTGAGCCACCCAGGAGCCCCTCATCCCTCTTTTTAAAAGTTTATTTATGGGGCGCCTGGGTGGCGCAGTCGGTTAAGCGTCCGACTTCAGCCAGGTCACGATCTCGCGGTCCGTGAGTTCGAGCCCCGCGTCAGGCTCTGGGCTGATGGCTCAGAGCCTGGAGCCTGTTTCCGATTCTGTGTCTCCCTCTCTCTCTGCCCCTCCCCCGTTCATGCTCTGTCTCTCTCTGTCCCAAAAATAAATAAACGTTGAAAAAAAAAAAGTTTATTTATTTATTTTGACAGAGGATTGGAAAATTCTAAATTTGGACACGGCTCTCCAAGTTGTTATGAAGGCGTATTTGTCAATGTAGGACAATGGAGCATATATTTGACAGTTTGTTGGTTTGATTTATAGCTTTTGTATGTGAATAGAGTGGGTATGCTTCTACACGCATCCTTGCTCTAAGCCCTGAATGTGTTAGCACAGGCAGTGAGCGGGCTCTTTGGAGACAGAATTCCAAATTAGAGGTTACTGCTGAATGTTGTTGAACCCTATCACCTCCGGCATTCATTTTACTCCTCTGTTTTGCTTTGGTGACACAATACCAAGAAAATCTGCATGAAGTATATTCATTATACTTCAATGATTAAATAAACCCACAAAGAACAACTACCATTTAAAAAAATTTTTTTAAAAGTTATTAATTTTGAGAGAGGGGGAGAGAGAGAGAGGGAGTGCAAGCAGGGGAGGGGCAGAGAGAGAGGAAGACACAGAATCCCAAACAGGCTCCAGCCGAGCTGTCAGCACAGAGCCCGATGCGGGGCTCGAACTCACGGACCTTGAGATCATAACCTGAGATGAAGTTGGATGCTTAACTGACTGAGCCACCCAGACGCCCCCAAGCTTAATTATTTGTAATTAGACTTAATATAATTCCTTATAAAATATAGATATTTAAAGAATAAAATCAGCACAATTTATATGTGGATTCCCTGAAGCCCCTTGTTCTGTGAAACAGGCTGGTGACCACTGATCGTGCCCCTGACTTATTCAGACCACAGGGGCACCCAGCGGGGGATGGGGTACACACTGTTCCAGGAGGGCACCTCCAAATTGTAAACTGATGATCTGAACATGAAGCAGCCCGCCTGCCTGCCCATTTGCTTTGCTGAGATGACAGTACTTTGGACCCTGGCCAGCCGTGCCAGGTGACCATTAGTCCCCAGCCCAGGGCGTGTAGGGTGGCATTTGGAGCCACGGTGAATGCCTGTGTGTCAGTGGTGGGCCACATCCTGCAAAGGGCTTTGACCTGGCTGGGGGGCAAGTGTGAGTCGGTGCAGCCCCGTGTGCTGAGCTGGCTCACGTCCCTTTGCTTTTATTTTCATTGCAGTTCCTTGGCAACTTTGGAAGATTTAGACTGGCTGCCACTCGACCACAGGTTTTCCACCGTTTCCGAAATCGCACTGAATGTGACCCTTTCGATGCTGACGTTTCTGCAGGAGCGGGGAGCAGCCACCCCTGGTAGGTGGGCCCGAGAGCTCGTGCGAAAATTCGTTTCCCTAGTGAACTTCGTCGATAGCCAGCACAGAGCGGAGATGCTGTTCAAGAAACGACTTAATGAAAATGTCAAATGCCAAAGGATCCCATTGTTTCTGTTAATAAAAGGGAGAAGGAGACTGGAAATTTGGAACTCCGAACTGCATTTGACTTTCCACCGTTGAAATTCTGTGGCCGTTGCTAATACACGGGCTAGTTTTGATTAGGAAATAGGTGATCTTAAGATTCTTTTTAAAAAGATGTTTATTTATTTTGAGAGAGAGCGAGTGAGCGACTGGGCGAGAGGGAGAGAGAGGGGGAGAATCCCAGGCAGGCTCCAGGCTCAGTGCGGAGCCCACGTAGGGCTTGATCCCTCAAAATCATGACTTGAAATCGAGCCACGCAGGTGCCCCTAAAATTCTTTTCTTTGACGTCCTCTAAGGTTAGATCTATCCTTCGTTCTGCGATTTGAATCTTTCCTCTCTCCTCTGCTCCTATTTGGGAGAAATATTTGAAAAATAGTGAGGCTGGTGAGAAGAGGCAGGGGGATGTGGATTTGGAAAGCCCATGAGCTGAATGAACAAACCCCTTCTGCAGGGGAAGGGATGGAATTACTTGGCTCTATTCTTGACCCATGATATTCTTTCTTTCTTTTTTTCATTAAGTGTTTATTACACTTAGGGGCGTCTGGGTGGCTCAGTCTGTTGAGCATCTCGATTTCAGCTCGGGTCATGATCCCAGGATCGTGGGATCCAGCCTGCATCAGGCTCTGTTTGGGGTCCTCTCTCTCTCTCTCTCTCTCTCTCTCTCCCTCTCTCTCTGTTTCTCCTGTCTCTCCCTCTCTCCTCTCTCTCGTCGCTCTCTTTGCCCCTCCCCTACTAGCACGTGTGTGCTCTTTCTCTCTCTCTCTCAAAAAGAAGTTTTTATTAGAAAAAGAATATTTAGTTTATGTTGACAAATAAAATCGTATGTGTTTAAAGTGTACAGTGTGACAGTTTGAGACACGTGTACGTCGTGTAGTTAGTACCACAATGGCATTAGCGAGCCCATCTATCACCTCCCATAGTTAGTTACCTTTTCTTTGGTGATAACACTTACGATCTCTTAGCAAATTGCAAGTATACGATACACTGTTATTGATTAGAGTCATCTGGCTATACATTAGGTCTCCAGAACTTACTCATCTTATAACTAAAAGTTTGCACCCTTTGACTGGTATCTCCCCATTTCCCCACCTCCCAGTGCCATAGGCACTATTCTACTGTGGCGTATTACTTCCTGAATTGCCAACTGGACCTGAATATTTTACTTTTAGTTGTCTTTCTCTCTTTCTCTACTTCTGTTTCTGTAAGGGAGATTCATGGAGCAAACTGTAGAGTTATAATCTGTACATTCGTCTATCTGTCATTCCTGTACCCATCCACACATTCATCCATTCACCCACCCGTCCACCAGGTGGATACCCAACCATCTATCCACACATCCATCCATCCATCCATCCACTCATTCTCTCCTACAGTAAATGCTTATGGAGTATGTTCTATGAACCAAACACCATTCCATGAATGGGAATAAAAAACTGGATAATACATGGTTCTTGCAACAGGGAAGTCATGTTTAGTATAGGAGACAGATGTGCCAATGAAGAAAAAGCAAAACCCAGAGTAGGGATCTGCATCTTTCTCGGGAAAAGCATCAAGGAGACGTTTTGAAGGATGAGTTCTACTTCACCAAAGACATGAGGAAGCATGGCCACGAAGAATTGTATGTGAAGCTCCCCGTGTATTTGATGTTCAGTGTTTCGGGGGTCGTGGGTGATGGTGGGAGGTGATCCAGAAAGAGACCCCGGGCCAGATCACAGAAAAACGCTGGATCAGCAGTCAGATATGCTTCGTGGAGAGATAGTCCTGGCACAGATATGAGAGCTATGTTGGGGGCGGGCAGGCCTGGGGCCAGGAGCCCAGGTTCCTGTTCTCTGCCTGCCCCTAACTCTTGAAGTCTATCTCCTGACCTATGCAATGAGGTGGTTACACACAGATTTCTAGCCCTTCCAGACTTCTCTGGCTCCTTGGAACACCCCAACATGACGCCCTCCATCACCCCAGTCACACCCAGGTTTTTCCCTGTTGCTGGTGACTCAGCGTAGGGAGACCCCTGCCCCCACGGAGAGCTTCTCTGCAGCTCTGCAGAGTAATTCTGACACATTCTGAGAGCAGGAGAGATTAGTGGTTACAGCTCAGGGCTGGGGATCAGATCTGGGTTTGAGTCGTGACTAAATCGAGCAGTGTGACCTTGCGTGGCTCTGGATGTCTGCTTCCTTATGCCCCCAAAGAGGATAATATTACTGCACCTGCCTGGTGTGCTGGGTACAACTCACCTGGCGACGAAAGTGCCCTCGATACGTAACAAATGCTAGCTTAAAAATCTCAGAACCAGACTGTGACCCCTTTTATGCAAAGACAGCCAGACGGAGAGTGAGGAGTCTTGGATTCCTGGGGTCTGTCTTTTTTCAACACCTTCCTAAAGTTCCCCGTGGCTGGGCCTGTTTTGTAGGCGGCAGGACTGGGCCTTTTCCGTTGACCCACAGCGTCAACTTAAGGGCACCGAGAGGTCACGCACCTGAGAATGGTTTTGTGGTCCTTTGCACGTGTGGACACTGAGCAGACGCGTGTTGATCGCGGTCTGAAGTCGTCTCGCGACGGGATTTCAGGTGGAGGCTCACCTCGGAACTTACAAGCTTTTGTGTTTGCCATTGTCAGGCCCCGCTCGCAGAAACTGTGTCAAGCCTCGGGGGGCGGGGGGGGGGGGGGGGCTTGGGATTATATTTCGGGCATGCCATTTCCAGGTGGAGGTGCGGGATCATTTGGGTACCTAATGGGTTTTATTTATTTATTATTATGTATTTATTTAAATGTGTATTTATTTTTGGGGCGCCTGGGTGACTCAGTCGGTTAAGCGTCCGACTTCGGCTCAGGTCATGATCTCGCGGTCCGTGAGTTCGAGCCCCGCGTCGGGCTCTGTGCTGACAGCTCAGAGCCTGGAGCCTGTTTCGGATTCTGTGTCTCTCTCTCTGACCCTCCCCCATTCATGCTCTGTCTCTCTCTGTCTCAAAAATAAATAAATGTTAAAAAAAAATTAAATGTGTATTTATTTTTGAGAGAGTACAAGTGGGGGATGGCCAGAGAGAGAGGATGACAGAGGATCCGAAGTGGGGCCTGCGCTGACGGCACAGAGCCTGATGTGGGGGGCTCGAAGTCATGAACCTCGAGATCATTACTTGAGCTGGAGTCGGATGCTCAGCGGACTGAGCCCCCCAGGTGACCCCTAATGAGTTTTCTACCTTGATTAACTCTGTTAAGGGAACTTTCATCTACGACCTTAAATAGTTTTTAGAAACGTGTTTTTCAAGACTGCAGTATTGGGACGCCTGGGTGGCTCGGTCAGTTAAGCGTCTGACTCTGGATTTCTGCTCAGGTCATGATCTCATGGTTTGTGAGATCGAGCCTTACGTCGGGCTCTGTGCCGAAGGCACGGAGCCCGCTTGGGATTCTCTGTCCCCTTCTGTCACTGCTCCTCCCCCCCACCCCCCATGAACACGTGAATGCGTGTGCACTTTGTCTTTCTCAAAAAAAAAAAAAAAGACTGCGGTATTTTATGCTATGAATATATCATAATTTACGCTTTTCTCCCATGCTAGATGCTTACCTGGTTTTTAATCTTTAATCGGTCTAAAACCAATGTGGTAGCATGGTTGTTCCTTACTTTTTCTTCATGCAGCTGATGAGGTTTCTTGAGATAGATTTTTAGGAGTGAAATTAGTGGGCTCAGCGATTTGAATTTCGTGAAGTTCTTGACATAGGTTGTCATGTTTGCTCCGGAAACTCTGCGATCATTAATACCAGGGGCACCTGCTGTCCCAGCAAGCTCTCTGTGGCGTCCAGCGCTGGCTCCTGTTGGCTTCTCCAGCTTGTCTGCGTAGCCTTTGCTCTTTATTTACTTTTCTTGTAGCAGCGAACAAGGTGTTGTTTTCCGAGTTACGTCAGACGTGTCACAACGTGGAAACAACTGATGGCATAAATCGTTGGCTGTCTTGCAGACTTAGGATACACCTTGTCCCTGAAGAACCTGGTGTGGGATCCACAGAAGGTCCAGGCTGACCTGAAGTCCCGATTTGGTTTTGACGACCTTCATGCAGAACAGATCCTGAATTACTCAGCCGAACTACAGGAGGTACGCGTTCTTGGTGCTTTTCTGTGAGAATGCTCCTTTGAGAGTGCTCCCAGTGTGGGTGGGAGGTGGGATGGGAGGACGGAGAGCCCCCCCCCCCCCCCCCCCCCCCCCCGCCTCCGTGCACTTCGGCGCTGTGTGGGCGTGGCAGGCCCCTGCTGGTTTGGCCTTTCTGGGAGTGTCCCTTCCTCTTACCTTGTCATTTTATCCCAGCCCCAAAGGCAGTCTGGAAGTACGGCAAAACCTTGGGTTGTGAGTTAACTCGTTCTGCGGGTGTTCCGCGGGACCAGCAAGCGTTCCTAATAAATGTTAACTTGGTAAACGAGCGATGTCTTGCAACACGAGTCGTACGTGACGCCAAACGTCACGTGATCACAACTGAGCAAATGGTTCTTGAAATTCGCTTTGATATACAAGTGTTTAGATGACAAGCGTGTTCCCGGAGCGAATTAGGCTGGGAAACCGAGGTGTGACTGTAATAGGAAGTGATTCTCGCTCTTGGCACTGGCCGGGGGAGAAGCCAGGCCGGGGGAGGGAGTGAGATTCTGCAGCTGAGGCGGCAGCGAGCCAGGGGGCAGGAGAGGACCGCTCTCCAGGCTGAGATGCTGTCACCGGGAGGGCAGGACCCGCAAGGTCACAGGCCCCCTGGACTCAGCAGATAGGGGCCTCCACTGTGCACACTGTGTTCTGGAAGGGGCTCCTCCTGCACGGCTCCCTTTTGTCCCTTGCACAGGCGCTTCTGCTCTGCGTGGTGCAGGACCCCAGAACTGTACCTCTGTCTCCTTTTGCTGCACGGATGCCCCCGGCGTGAGGGCCTTTCTGGTGCAGCCCCCGGGTCAGGGCTGAGGGACTGACAGTTTGGATGAGACCTGCACCCTCCTGTTAGGGTCCCTGTCTGTGCTCAGGGCATGGGGTTCACTCGCTTTCCTGAGTTCCCATGACCTGGCACTTCCCTCATGGCGCTGTTCACCTTGACACGAGCTACTGTTGGCTTTTCACTTTTGGGTTACAGGTCTGAGCGGTGAATCTGGGGGTGTCACCCTGGCCTCAGCCAGGCGCGGCCACTAACTGCAGAGCGGCGAGGCGGCTGGAAAATGCCTTCTGCCAGGCAGGTCTTACACTTGGCCGGGAGATGCGGTTTTCCGTTCCTCTGTCACATCTGGTGCAATTTCGTGAACCATCTCCCTCCCGTGGGACTTGGAGTTGTGCCCTTTGATGTCTTTCGTGGGCGCTGTTGTAGACGGCATAGGAACGCCCCAGCTGCTGACTCTACTCCCGTATTGTCCGTACTTCCTGACCCCGTTTTCTCATTAAATTACAAAGAACATTTACCTTGAGAGGGCAGGTATTTTGAGGGGTGCCTGGGTGGCTCAAGGGTTAGGTGTCCGACTCTTGATGTCAGCTCAGGTCACGATCTCACAGTTTGTGAGTTCAAGCCCCGCGTCGGGCTCTGCGCAGACAGTGAGGAGTCTGCTTGGGATTCTCTCTCTCCCTCTCTGTCTCTGCCCCTCCTTGGCTCACTGTGTGTGCACCTGCACACACTCTCTCTCTCTCTGAAAGTAAATAAATTAATTAAGAAAAAAAAAAGAAAGGCAACTATTTTGAGATTAGAACTACAAGGAAAATGGTCGAGGGACAGCACAGAGCATATGTCACGGGTAGGAGTCTCCTGTGGCTGCTGGTATGAGTTACCACCAACACTGTTGCCCCACACAGCACACATTCATTACCACATGGCTCTGGGAGTCAGAAGTCTCACACAGGTCTCCCTGGGCTAAAATCTGTGTCCCCCGGTGATGTTTTCTTGCTCTTCCAGCTTCTAGAAGCCTCTGTGCTCCGTGGCTCGGGGCCCCTTCCCTAGGCCAGCGATAGTGGACTGAGTTTTTCTCAGGATGTGTCAGCTCTGGCTCGGTCGCCTTTCCCTCCCACATTGAAGGAGCCCTGTGATTTCTTGGGGCTCGTGGATAATCTGGAATGATCTCCCCGTCTCCAGGTCTGCTGGTTAGCAACCTTAAGGCCACTGGCCAACACCACTCTTAACCTAGTCACAGGTTCTGGAGTTAACATGTGAGCGCCTTGGGGGACCATCACCCTGTCCCCCACCCCACGGAGGGCCCCTCAGGAGCCAGCATCGTGATGGTTTCCTGGGTCCTGCCCTGGGCCTGCCTGATTGCAGGCGCTGCCACTCTGGGCCTCTGCTTATGCGGCCCCCAGAGCAGAGGGATCTTTCTCTCTTCCTTTCTCCACTCCCCACCGAGCAAACAGCTCGATCATTTCTCACGGGCCCGTGGAACTCTCGTGCCCTCTCTCCTGGGTGACCTGTGATAGGCACATTGGTGTATCTACCTCTCACAGACCCTTCGAGTCCTGGGAGAGGGGACGGGGCCTTGTTTTCCTAACAGGTGCTGTGGCTTTGTGACTTGAGTATTAGTTCTCTGCATCCCCAAGGGGACCACAAAGGAACCAAATGGGGCTTGAATATTTGTTTTTTTTTTAAGTTTATTTATTTATTTTGAGAGTGAGAGAGAGAACGGGGAAGGGCCCAGAGAAAGAAGGAGAGAGAGATAGAGAATCCCAAGCAGGTTCCGCACTCTCGGAGCAGAACAGGATGTGGGGCTCGATCGCACAGTCGTGAGATCGAGCCCTGAACTGAAAGCAAGAGTTGGACACTCGGCTGACAGACCCACCCAGGCCTGGGACGTTGATGTCTTTTCACTGTTGCCATCAGTAGAGTTTCTGAAACGTGGCCCTGAAGTTATTGTAAATCTGTGTAACTGGAACGTCGTTCGTTCCCACACACGTAGGTATTTTTGCAGGGCGACATTGCAGAAACTGCATGTAGGAGTTCATTTACGCGCGCCTGGGGGGCTCAGTCGGATGAGCGTCTGACTCTTGATCTCGGCTCAGGTCGTGATCTCACGGTTTCTGGGATCAAGCCCCGTGTCAGGCTCTGTGCTGATAGCATGGAGCCTGCTTGGGATTCTCTCTCCCTCTCTCTGCCCCTCCCCTACTTGCACACACACACTCTCTCAAAATAAATTAAAACAAAAAACCAAAAACCAGAAGTTCATTTACAGAAATAAAGGAGATATGGTTCCAAAATGTCACACTGTTTCTGACCCAGAACTCCAGTTTGAATCGTCTTTGACGGATGAAGTTAGAAGAGAAAATGTTTCCGGCAAAGCGGCTTTGGCAGGCCAAGGTGCCCACTGAACCGGGCTGGCCCCTGTTTGCTTTTGGCCGGAGAGTACAAATGAGCAATATTTGAGTCACCCTGTGTCCTCCATCCAGAGAAACCGCTGTTCCCACGGCTTGTGGGCCTTCGTGAAAAACAGAGTTCCAAAAGGCTTCCCTCTACGCCAACAATATAACTGCCGCTTGATCAACCTGTTAACTTCTCCCGTCATGCAAAGCCCAGAGCCCTTCCTTTGGCAAGTCGGTGGTACTATTCTTAGAAAGGAATATTCTGGAAAAAAGCGCACTTGTAAATGTATTTCATATTGTTGCCAGATTCCCACAGATGGGACCTTGGAGCGGATGGTGTGTTCCGTCTTGTCCCGAACCTCCGAGGACGAAGCTGGCCAAGAGGGTCACCCTGGAGACTGTCACCCCCGCTGGTCAGCGGCCACAGACTACCTGGTGCACGCAGTCAGCTGGCTGCAAGTCTACAAGCAGGTGCGGTGCCACCGTCAACCCCCGCGGCGTGTCCGAATCCATCCCTCTCCTCCCCTGTCTCTCATTGTTCTATTTTATTTATTTTTAGTATTTGTGTTTATTTTTGAGAGAGGAGAGACACAGTGTGAACAAGGGAGGGGCAGAGAGAGAGGGAGACACAGAATCGGAAGCAGGCTCCGGGCTCTGAGCTGTCAGCACAGAGCCCGATGCGGGGCTTGAACTCACAGACCGTGAGATCAAGACCTGAGCCGAAGTTGGATGCTTAACCGACTGAGCCACGCAGGCGCCCCTATTTATTTATTTAAAATATTTATTTTTGAGAGAGAGACACAGAGCACGAGTGGGGGAGGGGCAGAAAGAGAAGGAGACACAGAATCAGAAGCAGGCTCCAGGCTCCGAGCTGTCAGCACAGAGCCCGACGCGGGGCTTGAACTCACAGACCGTGAGATCAAGACCTGAGCCCGAAGTGGGACGCTTCACCACCTGTGTGCACCAACCGCCTCTCCCCGCCCTGGCGCCCCTTCAGTTTTAGTGGAGCAGGTAACATGCAGTATAAGTGTGGACTGGAGTACCACGCAGGTCTACGCGGCTCACTGCTCTCTCTCACCGAAGCTTTAAGCCCACAGATCCTCTCGCTTTCCCCATACGTTGTTCCTTCTTTCATCGTGTGTCCTGCCCATGATGTGCCCTTCTCCCACGTGCACCCATCGGCCTCAGCTCGCTGATGGGTCCACACAAATGTCACCAGAAAGCCTGTCTTGGTGAGACACATGTGCTCACGATGGGAAGAGTCTGCTTCTGGCCTGTGGGATTTCCACGGGGCCTCCGGGTGCCCTCTGTGGGCGTTCGGATGCTGGGCTCCTGCCCCTGGAGGGCTTGGGTGCCACACGGCCTGTCCCTTTACTCTCGCGTTGACAAACAGGGAGAAAGAGGCCGTGGCCTGCTTTCGTGGACGCGATGGTGTGGCTCGGAGTGTGGGGGTGATCACATACCGACAGCTTGGAGGCTGGGGGGGGGAGCCTGGCGAATTCCCGGCAGGGTGTTCTTCAGCGAGCCATGGATACGGTGTGAAGCAGGGCCTGGGTGCCAGTACCCTCCATTCACTTTACTGGACATTACGTTACCTTTTCCTCACAGGACACGTATCTTGGTCTGTTTTTTTCCTAATGCCTATTACTGACAAGGGTCAAAATCTCCAATAGTAGATACAAGATTGTTACCGAAATGCAGGCGTGGTTATCCACCGGGTGGCACTCCGTGTATCTGGCACGGAAAGGGTCGAGGGCCAGTGTCGGGCCGACCAGCGCCAGCATGCTGGGTGACACGTGCACTTTGTGCATTGTCTGGGCGGCCTGCCCCCGTGGTTAATGAAGGGTTATTCAGCACACACGAGTGTTCACGATCCTCGTGACGTGGGCACGCAGCGTCTCTGTTGGCACGTCGATGGGAAACCGCAATACGAATTGCCTGTAGTATCGTGATCCCCGAGTCCGCGATGCAGAACGGTACCTAGTAACCTTGTGTTCGTTACAACGGAATCGCTAAGTATGGCAACGTATTTCCACCAAGGCACGCATTTCAAACGTGTCAGTTTCGCTTTTGGGGCATCCGGGTCCTGTTCAACGATGTGTGTTGTCGCCTTCTCTTTTGAAAAATGGCAGTGGGTGAGGGCAGGACAGATGGCACCTCCACAAAAGGGCCGTGTGCCTCCATCGATGGCGATTCGTCATCTTCCAGTTCTGAACAGAAATTAAATTGTAAGGCAACTGACAGACATGCCAGTCTGCCAGCATCGTAAAAATGGGCTGTCTGTCCTCTCAAAGGCCCCATTAATATTTCTTATGCACATGCCATCATTTCCAACGCGTTTTTGTTAATAATAGTGTTTTCGTTTCCCAACGTGAAGGTGTTCGATCAGTGGCAAAAAGGCAGCCTGCTTCAGAAGGTGCTCGAAGGGGCTGCCCGCAGCCTGGAGGCTCTCGGTGATCGGTTTGTGGAAGAGACTGAGCCCCGGAAGGTGCTAGAAGCCCTGCACACTCTCCTTCTCATCCTGAGCGACGGCTTGGCAGCAGATGACCCCAGTGGTGACCATTCATCTCCAAAGACGTAAGACATATTTTCCTGTTTGATTACTGGTTGGGCTAGCAACCCGGAACGTTACAGAGTGCACGATGAGACAGGGACAGAAGAATTCCATAAAACTGCGGCTCCACGGAGGATTTCCAGTTAGCAGCTGGGAGACGCAACTGTATAGTGGGCCATCCAGAATTGTTTGTGGTTGTCCCATCAGTTCAGATGCAGAAAACCACCCAGGGGGGACGTGTCTGGGAAGGTGTCTGGATTTCAGGTGTTATGTCTTTGACATTTGTTTAGAAATGAGCAAGGGGGGGCACCTGGGTGGCTCAGTCGGTTGGGAGGCCGACTTCTGCTCAGGTCATGATCTCGCGGTCCGTGAGTTCGAGCCCCGTGTCGGGCTCTGTGCTGACAGCTCAGAGCCTGGAGCCTGTTTCAGATTCTGTGTCTCCCTCTCTCTGACCCTCCCCCGTTCATGCTCTGTCTCTGTCTGTCTCAAAAAAAAATAAACGTTAAAAAAAAATTAAAAAAAAATGAACAAGGGGCGCCTGGGTGTCTGAGTTGGTTAAGCGGCTCACTTCCACTCAGGTCATGATCTCGCGGCGTGAGTTCGAGCCCCGTGTCGGGCTCTGTGCTGACAGAGCCTGGAGCCTGCTTCTGATTCTGTGTCTCCCTCTGTCTCTGCCCCTCCCCTTTCACACTCTGTGTGTCTCTCTCTGTCTTTTTCTCTCAAAAATAAACAATAAACATTAACAAAAATAAACAATAAACATTAACAAAAATTTTTTATTAAAAAAATTTTTTTTTCAACGTTTATTTATTTTTGGGACAGAGAGAGACAGAGCATGAACGGGGGAGGGGCAGAGAGAGAGGGAGACACAGAATCGGAAACAGGCTCCAGGCTCCGAGCCATCAGCCCAGAGCCTGACGCGGGGCTCGAACTCACGGACCGCGAGATCGTGACCTGGCTGAAGTCGGACGCTTAACCGACTGTGCCACCCAGGCGCCCCTAAACATTAACAAAAATTTTAAAGACGAGCAAAAACATGGTAGAGGTCCCTGCATGTAAGGAACTGTTTTCATAGCTGTTTTGAAATTTTGTATTGTCAACATGTTCTCATAAGATCCAGAAATATGTCGGAAGCAGGAGAAGGTAGATCTTGTGGCTGCTTCGTTTTTGAGATCAGCAGAATTGACTCACGGATTGTCGATTCTGCTGCGACACTGGACCTCTGTCTTCAGTGGGTCCCATCCTTGGCGGTAACTTGACCTGGTTGCAATCCTGGGTTGACTCTCCTTGGAGGAGAGCAAAAGATTTCTCAATGTTGTCTCAGAAGAGTTCGTTTCAAGCTACAGGTCGTGGAAAGTTTTGTTCCTGTGCCTCCTGAAGGGAGGATTGTGTGATCAGAACTGCACGGGCCATGTCGTGTTCTCATGACCCACGTGACATACACGTGCATAACTGGATGCACTTCCAGCCCCCTCTGCCTTTTTCTGGAACCCGGTGAGGAAGCAGGATCTTGTCGAAGGTCTACTTTCCTGATTTACCTTAGGGATTGCCCCGGTACTAGTGATGGAGCAGGTCACTTTAATGGCCCTACAACCCTCCACGCACGCCCTGGCACTTTGGCCCAGGGGACAGAGAGCCCCAGGAGACGCCGGCTCTTAGCTCCTTCAGGGATCGGAGACGTGAGGGACTGCACCCCCTCGGAGGACCAGGTGTGCACAGCCCGTGCTTTCCCTGCCCCCACTCAGGGTGGGAACCGGCTGCTGTGTGCGCTGGGCAAGCCTCCCTTTGTCTCTGCACACACATTTGTTATATGGCCGTCTGTGACCCTCGCACTGGTGGCCGCCGGGTCTCTACCTCCCCACCCTGATGGTGCCTCTCTGGTTATCGGGCTCTTGGTCCGCTGCAGGGTTCACGCGAGACCCCCCAGGGGCCCCATGCCTTCAGCTCTAAGGAAGGATCTGTCCCCCTTGGATGGCTGCAGCAGACCAGGCAGGGAGACCCTGTGGTGGGAACATGGCACACTTAGCCGCTGCTCACAGGCGCCGGCCCGTTCCCGACACCTCGCCCAGCATTGTCTTCTCTCTCCTAAACTCACCTCCCTTCCCTCCATCCTCCCTTTTACAGGCCCACTGAGTTTCCTACAGACCTTCTAGGTTCTGTCATGTCTTGTGAATCCTGTGTGTCTGCAGTGGGTTGCTTCCTGGGGTGTAGATGTGAGCCCCGCAGCGGCGGGTGTCACCCGTGAGCGACCGTGGCTCAGATCCCTGCATTGTCTTGTGCTGTGCATTCGCATCTGACCCCCTCCTGGCGCCCCCTCCTGGAGCCCTCCAGCACGTCCTTAGCTGCGTCTGTCGCTCTCTGTCCTTCTTTCAGACCTGTGTCTGGGGCTGCCTCCCCCTGTCCATCCGTGGCTGCTCTTTAGTTTACGCCCCTCCGTGTGTCAGCCCCTCACTCGGCCACGGCCTCCTCCTCCAGGTCCTCGTGAGACCCGCACCGCCCTCAGTGGGACCCCGCAGCCCCCGTCCAACGCCTGTGGTCCAGGACGCTGCAGCTCGTTACTTCCAGCCTGCTCTTGGCGACTGCTCACACCTTTTCTCTTCCAAGTCACAGCTTCCAGCCAGAAGAAGTGGGAAATCCCGCGGCCCACTCCTGTGCCGGGCACCGAGGATGCCGGCTTTACAGGCAGGACCTCCTGCCCCAGGGCGATGAGATGCGGGAGAGGCCAGCCGGCGTGGGCACGGGGCCAGGTGGGGCCGGGGCTGGGGGTGGGGGGGCATGTGCCACCTGTCACTGGGCTGCGGCCACAGATGCCTGGCACGGGTGCCCCCGGCAGCATCTGGGCCTCTCCTTCCAGCTCACGGAGGATTCCGTGTGCTTGCATAGATGCCCGAGGGTCGGTGCCCGCCTGCTGGGGCACTTGCCACCCCCCCACTGTGACTCCCCATCTGGCTCTTTGCTTCCACATCTGTTTGCAATTTCAGCTCCTATCGTTGCAGACTCTTTCCAGCGGCTCCTCTGGGTTGTTTCCCCCCTCTTCCCCAGTGAGGCATCCTCCTTGTGCAACAGGCAGCCCCTGAGGCAGGGAGAGATCTCTGGCTCCCTGGGGTAGCTGCACAGCCTGTCCACCCACCCGCCCCTGCCGCCCTGCCCCCTCTCGCCCCCCCCCTACCCCCAGCCACTGCCTGCCTTCCCAGGGAGCGTGGCCTCTGCAGCTGGTCGCCTGGGTTGCTCCTGTGTCTGCGAGAGTGGACTCCCCTTTGCCTCCTCTCCCCACCTCGCTGGTACCCAGCGGCCTGGCTGGCGGTCCTCCCTGGACCTTCGAGAATCTTAACAGCTGCTGCTAGTTCGCTTTTGATGGATCCTGCCCCCACCACTCACATCTTGATGTTCTGACACTCTTTTTAACATAATTTCCTCTGCCTGATAAGTGGAGGCTTCCGGTCAAATGCTTTTATTTTTCATGATTATTTTTTAATGTTTATTTCTCTTTGAGAGCGGGGGTGGGGAGGGGCAGAGAGACACGGTGGGGGGGGACAGAGGATCCGAAGCAGGCTCCGCGCCGACAGCTGCGACCTTGAACTCACGAACTCCGTGAGCAGGGGAGGGGCGGAGAGAGAGGGAGAGAGAGAATCTCAAGGAGGCTCCACACTGTCGGCGCAGGCCCCCATGTGGGCTCTATCCGCTGAGATCATGACCTGAGCCGGAGTTGGACGCTTCACCTGGACGCTTCACCGACTGCCATGTGCCCCCAGGCAAATGCTCTTAAATCTCACCTGCGGCTTTATTCCACCTCCGGCCTCTGCCACGTGCTACTAGGTAGGAGTGAACTTTCCTGTTTGGGGGTAAAGAGAATGTTTAATCCACATTCTGTCCCACGACTCAGCCCGTCGAGAGCCTGCTGTGTGCACCTGCAGTGAAGCCGGGGTTTTGGTCTGTGAAGACGGCTCCTGAAGCAGGGGGATATCTTCCCGTGAGTGGAACTTTGTGTCCCCGGCTGGCACCCTGCGCCCATCTTCATCTTTTTTTTTTTTTTTAATTTTTGCCCCCAGATTACTGTATCTACAGAAGTTGGAGAATGTTCTTCGAAACCTGCCCCCATGGCCGGCTCGGACGAGATTGCTTCCGCTGTACGGGGCTCTCAGGAACTCGATAGCCCAGCGTTTACGTTTTGTCCAAGGTAAACTGGCGTGGGGTCATCTGTCACCTTCCTGCTGGGAGCCTGCGTGACATTGGCAGAAAAGCAGACTTGACCTCACCCGACACCTTTGCGGAGCTGGGAGGGAAGGGGCCCCAGTGTTGGTGCATCCGGGGTGCTGGAAATGCGGCAGTGAGCTCTGCATCCTTCTGGAAATTTCCTAGCACCACTCACGCCCTCGTCCGCTGTTGCGGTGCTCAGGCTGGAAATGCACCAGAGTGCACGTGTGCGTGATCGCCGTTCTGGCCCCGCTCCTGCTCCTTGGCGTTGGGCAGAGGGAACACCTTCCTGTCCTACCCTGAAAGCCTTTCTTTGAGCTTCTGCTGACCAGTGGTGTTGTCCAAAGTGACACCAGGTGGACTGGAGGCGTCTTGGTGGACAAAGAAATGAGGACAGATGTTGCTTCTGTAGTAAACCCCCCTATAACCGTGACGTTGTCCTCAGGCGCTTTCGGGAAGCATGAAATGATATTGCAATACATTTTTCTCGGTTTTCCTCCCCCGGGGGAGATACTAAAATGTCTGGGAATGTGCGTGGTTTGCTGAAATACGTGTTTGCAGAAGTCAGTGTGTTATTCATGGCCCTGTGTAGACATCAGGCTTAGAGAAGCCCGTTTTAGGGTAGTGCTGATACATCAATTTGTCGACCTTACAGAAGTCCTCGTGTGCCTGGAGAGATCAGCCAACAGCTCCAAACTGGGCAGACCTGACCACCCGAAATTGGAAAAGGGCGAGTTCTTTTGGGAGCTGAAGCAGGTACAGCAGGGCACCGGCAGGCTTATAAATGGACAGTCTTGGTAAACCATTCAAGAACATCCTGCAGTCTGCAGCTGTGCCCCTGCTGTGAGCTGTGCTAGCAAAATGGGCAAGGTTTCAAAGAACTTTGTTTTATTTTGATATGTTGACGGCTACAGAGTTTTTTAAATTTTAATTTAAATTTGTAAGTTTTTTAGATTTAAAATTGTTATCTGTTTTGAGAGAGAGAGAGGAGCATGAGCAGGGGAGGGGCAGAGAGAGGGAGGGAGAGAGAGAATCCCAAGCAGACTCCACACTGTCAGCACAGAGCCTGATGCAGGGCTGGAACTCATGGACCGTGAGATCATGACCTGAGCTGAAATCAAGAGTTGGATGCTTAACCAACTGAGCCACCCAGGTGCACCTCTTTTTTTTTTTTTTTTTAAGACTTTATGAATTTATTTGTTTTTTAAATGTTTATTTTTGAGAAAAAGAGAGAGAGAGAGAGCACAGGTGGGAGACGGGAAGAGAAAGAGGGAGAGAGAGAATCCCAAGCAGACTCCACACTGTCAGCACAGAGCCCGACACAGGGCTAGAACTCATGGACCCTGAGATCATGACCTGAGCCATGGTGGATGCTCAACCAACTGAGCCCCCCAGATGCTCCTAAAGACTTTATTTTTTAAGTAATCTCTACACCCACTGTGGGGCTTGAACTCACAACCCCGAGATCAGGAGTCATGTACTCTTCTGACTGACCCAGCCAGGAGCCCCAATTGCTATAGATTACTGGTTGTGGTTCCCCAGCCCTTTGAGGGCGAGTGTAAGCTTTTCTAAGTGTCCCCCCTCCCTCTCTTCTTTACCTTTCAGCTCTTGATGAAGGATACCGCTGACAGGTGCCTAAACTCCAGCTTGTCTGGGAGGGAGGCTTTCCTGTGTCCTGGCGTCTGGGAGGGCCTTGGGGGGCTGACGTGTCCCCAGGACTCCTTCAACAAGAGCAGCGTCTTAAACAAGCTACTGAGGTCAGCAGAGGACGCTGTAAGTAGCCATGGTCTGATCTTGTCCATGGATACCAATGGGCTTATTTTATTAAAAAAATTGTTTTTAAAATGTTTATTTATTTCGGAGAGAGACAAACACAGGGCATGAGTGAGGGAGGGGCAGAGAGAGAGGGAGACACAGAATCCAAAGCAGGCTCCAGGCTCCGAGCTGTCAGCACAGAGTCCGACGTGGGGCTTGAACCCAAGAACCGCGAGATCATGACCTGAGCTGAATTCAGATGCTTAACCGACTGAGCCACCCAGGTGCCCCATCCAATGGGTTTATTTTATAGGTTAGATCCTACATCCCGGATCCCGGCCACCCCTGTGTTCCGTCCCTGCTGTCTGGCCACACTAGGTGTTGTGTGCCATCCGTCCAAATCTCCTCGATAGTAGGCGGGTTTCCCCAAGAGCACCCCGAACTTTCAGACCGTGATGCTCTGCTTCACTGGGTTCCGGGCTCCCCGTCCTGCTCCGTCCCTGGCTGCAAATGTGGAGATCGGGCAGAGGAGGGTCCTTGGGCATCATCGTCAGCTTGGAGCTAAGGTGCTCTTCCCGAGTTCCTGCCCTTTGCCGAGCACTCCAGACAGCTGCAGGTTGGGGGGCCCTTTGTTCGTAAAGCTGATTATGTCACCTGCAATCCACGTTGTTCTCACTGGGCACAAAAACTTATGACACCCTTTGCCTTTTGGTGTCAGGATTACCTGGTTCATTGTTTTCCTGCGGTGCCGCTCCAAGGCAAGGGTAGGGCTGGAATGCACACATGCCCTTGTGCATTTTGTTGGTTAATGGGAGCCAACGCTCAGCTTCTCTTAGTTGTGGAGCAGAGTGACAGGAGGCCGGTCCAGTAGGGGCCACAGGGGACTAGCTAACACGTGGGTCCCTTCTGCTCAATTCCTGGATGAACCTTGATTTTGGGGTCTCTTTGGTTGGACACGAGTCAAGACTCAAGTCTAGGACGGTCGCTTAGGTTATCAGACACCTGCAGGGCAAGGTCTTGGACTCACAGTCAAGAGAACCCTTGCTGGTGCGCCTGGGCAGCTCAGTTGGTGAAGCGTCTGACTTTGGCTCAGGTCATGATCTTGTGGTTCATGGGTTCGAGCCCTGCGCCGGGCTCTGTGCTGATGGCTCAGAGCCTGGAGCTTGCTTCGGATTCTGTGTCTCCCTCGCTCTCTGCCCCTCTCTGTCTCTGCTTCTCTCTCAAAAATAAATAAACGTTAACAACAACAACAAAGGAACCCTTGGTAAGTGAGACTGGGCGCGGGCTACCTCGCTGGTGCCCGCACTGGCCTTACTGGTGTATCACAAACATTCTCTTTTCCTGTGAAGGATCGCCTTTTGCGAGAACTCATCGCTGGGCTCACAGATATGCCAGATTCGGTACCCGGAGGGTTTCTGGGCTGGCAGGAAGTGGAGACACAACTGGCGGACATGGGCCTGTCCTGCACGCGGCTCTTCCAGGTGCTGGGAGCTGCCGGCTCACCTGGGAACAGTGACCTTGCCGGTGACTGTGAGGACCAGCTTCTCGCCGCAGCGTAAGTTTGTGTGAGATGGGAAACCTGCGAACAGTTGGAAACCACGTGGTTCCCACCCCTGCTTCTCTGAAGTGATGGATCAGTGTGGTGTGTTCTACTTCTATGAATAGGGGAACATTTTGTTTAAATGTTTATTATTTATTCTTGAGAGAGAAAGAGACCGAGCTTGAGTGGGGGAGGGGCAGAGAGAGAGGGAGACACAGAATCCGAAGCAGCTCCAGGCTCCGAGCAGTCAGCACAGAGCCCGACGCGGGGCTCGAACTCACGGACCGTGAGATCACGACCTGAGCTTAGTTAGGTGCTGAACCGACTGAGCCACCCAAGCGCCCCTTTTAATTTTTTTTTTTTTAACATTTATTCATTTTTCAAAGTGAGAGATGCAGAGCGTGAGTAGGGGAAGGGCAGAGAGAGAGAGGGAGACACAGAATCCGAAGCAGGTTCCGGGCTCTGAGCTGTCAGCACAGGGCCTGACACGGGGCTCCAACCCAAGCACCTGAGATCATGACCTGAGCTGAAGTCAGACACTTAACCGACTGAGCCATCCAGATGCCCCTAATTTTTTGTTTTTATCTAAAGAAGTATTAACCTCTTTGGTACTTTTGGAAAGCATTTAAAAATACAAAATATCAAACAGTTCTTTTAATGTTTTGCCATTGGCTTAATCTTCCATGAGATTCTTAGCCTCCCAGAGGATGTCATATGTCTTTTTGTTTTTCTTTTGATTTGCTGTGTCTTACATTTCCTGTATTATTGTGAAAGATTTCCCCCTTTTTTTTTTAAGTTTATTTATGTATTTTAAGAGAGAGAGAGAGTGCAAGCAGGGGAGGGGCAGAGAGAGAGGGAGAGAGTCCCAAGCAGGGTCTTGATCCTGCAGAGTGCAAAGTGGTCTTGATCTTACGAACCGTGAGATCATGACCTGAGTCAAAATGTAGAGTCAGACACTTAACTGACTGAGCCACCCATGTGCCCCTTCCCTCGTTTTTCAAATCAGGGTGGGGCAATTCATAAGCAATAAAATACCTATCAAGAAAACTATTGCAAAAAAAAAAAACAACAAACAAAACCATTGGGGAGCCTAAGTCGCACAGTCGGTTGAGCGTCCGACTTCGGCTCAGGTCATGGTCTCGCGGTTCGTGGGTTCTAGCCCCACATGGGGCTCTGGGCTGACAGCTCAGAGCGTGGAGCCTGCTTTGGATTCTGTGTCTCCTTCTCTCTCTGCCCCTTCCCTGTTCTCTCTCTCTCAAAAATAAATAAACATTAAAAAAAAAACTATTGCAAAGGTTCTAATTTCTGACATGAGTGGACCGCCGGGCACTTGTGTACATTTGCGTTTGGATGAATTTATAACGATCTGTCTTCTGGAAAACAGTGATCACATGTCAGCCTTCTCTGGATTCTTTTTGGTCGCAGGGTGTTTCATAGTCTGGAGCAGGTGCAGTTGTCCCTGGAAGAAACATCCTACTGGAAAGCCTTTGAGGGGTTTATCAGGAAGACCTGTGAACTGGTCCGTTACGTGAATGCGCCAGAAAGTGTCCAGAACGGTCTATCTGGTGAGTCCGTGGTGTTCCCTGCAGGCCCGTTGGAGCGCCCTTGAGCAATGTTGTTCCTAAGGGACACCCCTATTTAACAAAGGGGACCTAAACGCAGAGGCTGGCCAGGTACAATTTGCCATTGTGATGGCCACATTTGAGCCTCTGCCGTCCGTTATGGTGAGACCAGGGGTCCTGGCGTGACTGGTTATGCCAGAAGTTTCCGCTGGTGACCGGTTTTCCTCTCAGAACTGTCCCGGTTCAGCTGAGGAACATGTGTGTGTGCAGACCAGGTGTGATGGACCCTGAGGAGTGCAGATGTACCGCCCGTGGGGCCCTGTCACTCACCCTGCACACTGGGGAGAGCACCCCCCGTCCAGCCAGCTCCCCTCTTCCCGCACCGTCCTCAACACCAAAAATCCCCTCAAATATGGATTTTACGAATTTGCAGCTGCATCACCCCCAGGTAGTCATTCTCTTGTCCCTGAGAGTGACTGAGAAGACGCCACCAGGGTGGGGCTGGTGTTTCTGACTCTTCCTGGTCGGGAGCTGGCGGTCCGTGTCTGGCTCTCTTTGGGGACCGGCTTGCCCTGGTCGTCCGTGTGTCATGTGTGCTCCAGCCTCCCCTCGGGACCCCTGCTGCTTCCACTTGGGGTGGGGAGGGGAGTATCCTGTTCCTTTCCTGTGGCCATGTCCACTTAATCTTTCCTTCCTCCCTCCTCAGATGGCTGCTTTTTTTTTTTTTTTGCTTTTATTTAAATTCCATTTGGTTAACATGCAGTGTAACATTAATTTCACGTGTGCAATGTAGTGATTCAACACCTGCATACGTCACCCGGTGCTCATCACGCGTGCCCTCCCCCATCCCCATCGCCTGTTTCCCCCATCCTCCGGCCCTCCTCCCCTTTGGTGACCATCTGTTTGTTCTCTGCAGTTACGAGTCTATTTCTTGGTCTCTCTCTCTCTCCCCATGCTTGTTGTTTTGTTTCTTAAGTTCCACATAATGCATGAAATCATATGGTAATTGTCTTTCTCCAATGATGTATTTGGCTTAGCATTAAACTCTAGCTCCATCCATGTCCTTGCAAATGGCAGGATTTCATTCTTCTTGATGGCTGAGTAATATTCCATTGAATATATGTAAACCACATCTTTATCCATTCATCAGTCCACGGACATTTGGGCTTAGTCCATCATTTGGCTATTGTTGATAGTGCTGCTATGAATCTTTTTTATTTAAGTTCATTTTATTTATTTTGAGAGAGAGAGAGAGAGAGCACGCATGCACACAAATGTTGGAGACGCAGAGAGAGAGCGTGAGAGAGAATCCCAAGCAGGCTCTGCGCTGTCATCCTCCTCCCACGAACTGTGAGATCATGACCTGAACTGAAATCGAGAGTTGGACATTTAACCAGCTGAGCCACCCAGGCACCCCGATAATGATGTTCTAAGCATCGGGGTGCATGTGCCCCTTGATTTCTGTATTTTTGTATCTTTGGGGTAAATACCTAGTAGTGCAATTGCTGGATTGTAGGGTAGGTCTATTTTCTAAGTTTTTGAGGAATCTCTGTATTCAAACTGCCGCTTTTAGAGGCTGGCAGAGAACCCCCTCTCTGTGGGTGTCGGCATCAAACCCACTGGCCGCACGTCGGGTCTCTGATGTGCTGCAGGGTGCACTGAGCTCTGTACTTGGTGCGGCCTGGCTGGGCTGATGGCTGAGCCGCCTCGGTCAGGTGGATGTTCATCCTGTGCCGTAACGTCTGCACCGTTACTTTGCCCTCCTTTTTATCGCCTGCTCCGGATCATTTCCAGAAACACAGGCTACAAGAGTGATATTCAGTATCAGTGGGAAGCCTGGGTCCGGAAGTCTCAATAGTGTTGAGAATCACCAACCTCTGTTGTGTTTCGTATGAATTGTTTCATCCAACCCTCATGTGAACCGTTGAGTTGGGTTCCATTTTGACATCATTTTCAGATGGGAATATCGAGGCTCAGGATTATATCACAGAACTCCAGGTGTCAAAGGCAGGACACAGTTGTAGGAAGTCTTATTCTGGCCCTGTGGGCTTCACTTCTGTCTGGACAATCCTCAATGGTGGGGGGTCATGCTACCTGAAGGCGTGTTCCATTACAGAAACACAGCTTCTCAAACAACGGAGTTTTGTGGATTCTCTGTTCCTGTTTCATGGATTTTCCTGATTCATTTCCTATGTCGTGAATGTCCCGCTTTATCTTTATTATTTCCTTCTTTCTACCAAATTTAGTTTGATGTCCTTTTGCTAGCTCTTGATTTTCAGGTTTACTTCTTTTCTAATAACTGCTTTTAAGGCTATAAAGTTTCTTCCGTGCAAAGCTCTAATATATTCCACACAGCTAATATGTCATAGTTTTATTATCAATCAGTTCGAAATTTATTATGATTTCAGTGTTTTGCTTAATTTCCACTAACATGCCCCGTTTGGGGACATTTCGAGTTACTTAAAAAAAACCCTCTGAATTTCTAGCCTAATTTAATGAAAGAACATACTCAATGTTTTAGACTTGGGAATTTGTTGAGATATGCTTTATGGCTCAGGTGATTTTGCTAAATGTATGTGCTTTTCAAAAGAACGTCAATTCTGTCGTTGTTGGGTGTAGTTGTTATATAGGTATTAATTAGGTCAAGTTTGTTAATCTTCTGTGGCTTACCTATTATCTGCCTGTTTTATCAGTTGGTGATAAAGAGGAGGTAAAATTTCCCACAGAGGTGGTAAATTTGTCTCTTTTCCTTTTAGCATTGTTACTTTTGCTTTATGTCATTTAAGTTACATCATTAGGTACAAAAAGTTTGAAACTGACATATATTCTTATCAGATAGGCTCTTTTAACATTAGGGAATGATACTTCCTTTTTTTCTCTAGCATTGTCTTTGCCTTAAAAATATACATCATTGAAAAAAATATATGTACATTATTGGGGCGTCTGGGTGGCTCAGTTGGTTGAGCATCTGACTCTTGATCATGATCCCAGGTACCAGGGTCGTGGGATCAAGCCCCACATCGGGCTCTGTGCTGAACTTGGAGGCTGCTTAAGATTCTCTCTCACTCTGGGGCGCCTGGGTGGCTCAGTTGGTTAAGTGTCCAACTTCAGCTCAGGTCATGATCTCATGGTTCATGAGTTTGAGCCCCAAACTGGGCTCTGCGCTGACAGCTCAGAGCCTGGAGCCTGCTTCAGATTCTGTGTCTCCCTCCCTCTCTGCCCCTCTTGTGCTCGAACTTTGTCTCTCTCTCTCAAAAATAAATAACAAAAATGTAAAAAGAAGATTCTCTCTCTCTCTCTCTCTCTCTGCCTCTCTCCCCACTCACTCTCTCTCTCTCTCTCAAATACATAAATACATTTGAAAAAATATACATTATTTGTATTGGTATTAATGTTAGTATTTGCTGTAGTCTGAATTCTCAGCTGGGATGTCACTGGGGTTAATTTACTCCTAAGTATTTTATTATTTTTGATGTTATTGTTAATGGACCTGTTTTCTTAATTTCCTTTCATTTTTTAAAATGTTTATTTATTTATTTTGACAGAGAGAGAGAGAGAGAGAGAGAGAGATAGAGAATGCGTGGGGCAGGGACAGAGAAAGAGAGAGAGAGAGAGGGAGAGAGAGATAGAGAGAATCCCAAGCTGGCTCCATGCTGTCAGTGCAGAGCCCGATGTGGGGCTAGATCTCACAAACCATGAGATTATGACTTGAGCCGAAGTCAAGAGTCGGGTGCTTAACTGATTGAGCCACTCAGGTGCCCCTAAAGGCTTTATTTTTAAGTAATCCTTATACCTAATGTTGGGCTCGAACTCATAACCCCACAATCAAGAGTCTCATTCTCTACTGACTGAGCCAGCAAAGGGACTTTTAATTTCCTTTCCATATTATTCATTGTTAGTGTTTAAAAATGCAACTGATCTTTGCATGTTGATTATGAATCCTACAGCTTTGCTGAGTTTGTTTATTATTTCTACATGTTTTTTGCGTGGATGGGTGGAATATTTAGAATATTCTATGTATAAGATAATGTCATCTGCGAACAAGGATAATTTTACTTCTTCCTTTCCTATTTGAATATTTTCTATTTCTTTTTCTTGCCTAATTGCTATGGCTAGGACTTCCAGTACTATGTTGAATAGAAGTGGCCACATCAGGCTCTGTGCTGACAGCTTGGAGCCTGGAGCTTGCTTCAGATTCTGTCTCTCTCTCTCTTTGTCCCCTCCCTCCCCGAAATAAATTAACATTAAAAAAAAGTAAAAAAAAAAAAAAGAAGAAGAAGAAATGGCAAAAGGGATCTCTCTCTCTCTACTTTTTTTTCTGTGTCTTTTTTTCTGTCCTTTTTTTCCTTTATGGTATAGTCTGGATAGTTCTCTCTGACTTATTTTCTAGTTCACTGATCCTTTCTTAAGAATGCATTTCATCTACCATTAAGCTTAGTCATTGACTTCTCAATTTCAGTTATTGCAATAAGTTCTAGAGTTTCAATTTGATATTTTTGTAAGTTTTATTAAAAAACATGCCTGATAACTCCAATAATTGGATCTCTTGAGTATCTGTTTCTATTGTATGAATTTCTTCTTTGTATCACTTCTTATGTTTTTTATGTACTTATTTTTCAATGTTTATTTTTGAGAGAAAGAGAGTGAGTGAGCAAGGGGCAGAGAGAGGGGCGGACAGAGGATCCAAAGCAGTCTCTGTGCTGACAGCAGAAAGCCCAATGTGGGGCTCAAACTCATGAACTGTGAGATCATGACCTGGGCTGAAGTCCACTGAGCCCCCCAGGTGCCCCTATGTGCTTGGTTTTGACTCTATTCCAGACATTATGTATTAAAAGTTATGGAGATAATTTGATACTCTGGATGTTTTCCATCATTCAGGTAGGCTTTTTGTTTGTTTGGTTGTTTATTTCAACAGGCAGTTAGAGTGGGGGGCATTTCACTTTAATTCAGCTGGAAGTCGCCTCATTTTTTTTGAAGCCTGGTGTCAGTGTCTGTGAGATCTCACCTGTTTGTCGTCTGTTCTTACTGCTAGAATGTAGTCCTTTGAGTTCCCAACATGACGCTGTGGTGTTGACCAAAGACATTGTTTCCTTCCTGGCCCTGAATTCCAATTTCTCTCCTTGTTTTGTGAGACTTTGGAAAGTCCCGTTCACTTCTCAGCCCCTTAGCCCTTGCCTTTGTTTTTGGAAGGAGCCGTGGCCTTTGATGGAGAAGTGGCTTTAGGGGGTTTCATTTCACCTGCCTTTTGGATCCGGGCCCCACAAATACTCATGGCCTTGAAAGTTGTCTGATGCCTTCAACGACTTTAAAAATCTTTAAAATACATGATCTATCTTTTCTAGATGTTTCTAGTGGAAAGTTTGGGCTAATACAGTCTGGCCCTGCCATCTGCAGAACTGCCCATTCCTGTTCTTGTTCAAGGCTGGTGTGTGTGTCCCCAACCCGTGGGTGACAGAGCAAAGCTTCCGCCTGTGGCTTGTGGTTGAGTCCTGGCAAGCTCTTGGGGGGTGAAGAGTGAGCTGGTAAAGGACTTGGATGTTGGAGGCAACCTGGTTAGTTTCATGCCTTGGCTCTGCCACCGACTGGCCATCAGGTTGGGAATTTCAGCTTTGTCACCCATAGTGGGCACAATCATATGAGGACTTAGCAAGTGACTTCTTAGCAGAGTGTGTGAAGTGTGTTGCATGTGAAGCACACTGAAGAATAAACATTGAAGTGTGTGTTCCCTGGTGTGCCGGGAGCGCACTCTTTTGCATCATGCGCCGTAGGGGAAAGTGCTTCCACAAGGCAGAAGCAATCCATTCAGGGGCGTGAGTTCAGAATCTACCTTTCGAGGAGGAGGAGATTTTTTTTCTAATTTAATTTTTAGTTGTATCAAATTAATACTTAGAATAAGGTTAAAAGGTCAAGTATGGGACACAATGAAGACAGAGGTCCTCTTTTCTTTTTTTTTTTCAACGTTTATTTATTTTTGGGACAGAGAGAGACAGAGCATGAATGGGGGAGGGGCAGAGAGAGAGGGAGACACAGAATCGGAAACAGGCTCCAGGCTCTGAGCCATCAGCCCAGAGCCCGACGCGGGGCTCGAACTCATGGACCGCGAGATCGTGACCTGGCTGAAGTCGGACGCTTAACCGACTGCGCCACCCAGGCGCCCCAGAGGTCCTCTTTTCAACCCTCTCACATTCCAGTGAGGCAACCTCATTCAGCTCGGCATTTTGATCTGTGCCTGACCTATAAATGCTTGATTTTCTAAATAGTGAGCTACTGTTTGTTGACTTCCCACATGGAAGGTGAGGACTACTCCTTCTTTTTTCTTTTTTTAAAGACTTCATTTTTTAAATAATCTCTATGCCCAACGTGGGGCTCGAACTCACAACCTTGAGATCAAGAGTTGCATATTCTACTGACTGAGCCCGATGGGGGCTGGCTACTCCTTCTATGTGTCCCTCTTTTCCATATGGGTTTATTTCCCCATCTTACCAATGTGGTTTTATCACATTCTTGCTAATTCAACACGAAGGGTTTAGGGAGCTAGTTCCACGTGAATAGTGCTCGTGTCTCAACCGTGTGGCAAATCGTGAATACGTACACTTTCTTGTACGCCATTTTGTCTTTCCTGAGTTGATGATTGTCTCGTACTTTCCATCTGCGAGGTTTTACCTCTTGGGCATTCAGCCCAAGTTTTCGAAACCTGTCAAATAATAGCAATATGGTCAAAAATATGAGCTGGTCCATACATGTCCTCTTTTTTGGTCCTTTTGGCTTCACCCTCTTTGGTCTTTGCGTTTGGTCTTTGTAGTTTGGTGGTCCTCAAGGACTGGGCATCCCTTCCTGGGAATTCCTTTGCCTTTATCCCTTTGCTTTTCTGTGTTGGAACCCTGCTACCTGCGTCTCATGTTTTCTCTTTCTTGGTTTGCTGTCTTGTTCTAGACAAGCAGCCTGGCGGGGGTGATGGAGGGGACGTGGGTCAGCATTCCTCTTTGTTCACAGTGTCGTCCAATATATTCTCAGTCCCCCTAGCCCTGCACCCCCTGGTCAAAGTCATGTGCAGACGCTTGTCTCTCCGGCGCAGGGGACTTGTGGGCTTTCCGCAAAGAAGGTCCGCTCCCCTCTCCTCGTCCTCTCCCTCTGCAGGCGGGAGCTGAAGCCCCTGCTTCTCCGCCAATGCTGAGGCCTCTTGTCCACTTCCTTTCCTGCTTCTTGGTGCCGATCGCTCCCATCGGCTGCTGCTCTCTTTCTCCTCTTCCTATCCACGGGATTACTCACTGTGTTCTCTGCTGCCATTTCAGGGATGCTTTGGGAACGAATAGAGATGAATGCGCGTATCCAACCTTCCATGTCGTCAGGGAAAACCTTGGACAGGTACCCTGGAAGTGGTCCAGAAGAGGCTCTATGTCTGCTGAGCTAGGCTGTTGTAAAGCTCAATGGTTACAAGGATGCAGATCACTGTTAACCAGAGATCCCAGGGCTAGATGGAAAGTCTCAAGAGAGTTCTGGTTAGTGGGGAGATGGACAGTCTAGACAGGGGTGTCAGCTCAGGGTGCTGGGGCACAGAGCAGGTGATGACAAGTAACGGGCAGGACGTGAGTTGTTTGCACTTAGAGAGTGTGGAGAATTTGGCGGGTAGAAAACTATGAGGGAAAAGGGGTTAAATTCTTTAAAAAAAAATTTTTTTTTTAAGTTTATTCATCTTTGAGAGACAGAGAGAGACAGAGCATGAGTGGGGAAGGGGTAGAGAGAGGGAGACACAGAATCCGAAGCAGGCTCCAGGCTCCGAGCTGTCAGTGCGGAGCCCAACACGGGGTTCGAACCCACAAACTGTGAGATTGTGGCCTGAGCTGAAGTCGGCTGCTTAACTGACTGAGCCACCCAGGTGCCCCGGACTTGGACGGATGGCTCTTGGAGGCCGATGAACTCGGTAGCAAACATTGCTTCTGGTGCAGAATTTAGTGAGCAGGTCACTTGGGCTTCCATTGTAACCAGTTTTCTCCTTGGGAAAACAGGGATTATCTGGCCTGCTTTATCGGGTTCTTATGAGGACTAAATCAGATAATGTGTGTAAATGGCTAGCACGGGACTTGTAGGCCATTGCGTGAGGCATTCCTTTCCTTCCGCACAGAAATGAGTGCCAGCATTATAATGAGTCACAGACAGCAGCCAGGGAGTAGACTCTCATGGATTATGTTTTCTTCTTTTGTTTAGAAAACTTGTTCGACATGGCTTGGTTTTTTGGTAGCATTACCCTTTCGAAAATCTGTTATGAATCACACACACCCGTGCTGATTTTCACGATTGTTACTACCTTCCTTTTCCCTGTGTGATTTCGCTTGTGAAATAGATGCCAGAAAGGTTAAATTACTTACCTCAAATTAGGATTTCTTTCTTTTTTTAATGTTGATTTGTTTATTTTTTTATTTATTATTTAAAAAAAAATTTTTTTTAACGTTTATTTATTTTTGAGACAGAGAGAGATAGAGCATGATCGGGGGAGGGTCAGAGAGAGAGGGAGACACAGAATCCGAAACAGGCTCCAGGTTCTGAGCTGTCAGCACAGAGCCCGACGCGGGGCTCGAACCGACGAACTGTGAGATCGTGACCTGAGCTGAAGTCGGATGCTTAGCCGACTGAGCCACCCAGACGCCCCTGATTTGTTTATTTTGAGACAGAGAGAACGCATGAATGAGCAGGGGTGGCACAGAGAGAGGGGGAGAGAGAGGACCCCAAGCAGGCTCAGAGCCATCAGCGCAGAGCCCAATGCAGGGCTCGATCTCACGAACTGTAAGATCATGACCTGAGCCGAAATCAAGAGTCGGATGCTTAACCGACTCAGCCAACCAGGTGCCCCGAGAGAGAGAGAATCTCAAGCAGGTTCCACACCCAGTGCAGAGCCCAACTCGGGCTCGATCCCACGACCCTGGGATCATGAGCTGAGCCGAAATCAAGTCGAATGCTCCACTGACTGAGCCACCCAGGCGCCCCAGCAACTACAAGTTTTAAATTAGGTCTACGATGAATTCTGAGATAATTTTTGTATATGATGTTGGTGTACACTGAGTATTATTTTTTTGCATATGGAGATCCAATTGCTTCGGAAAGATTTGTTGTGAAGATTTTCTCCACTGAATTATCTCTGTCCCTTTGTGAAGTAAATTACTCACACGAATGGGTCTTTTCTGCCTCTTCTGTTCCAGGGGTGTGTTTGTTGGTCTCTATGCCAATATCACACGACCTCAATTAGCGAAGTTTTAATTTTTGAGTTTTATTGATGTAAGTACTCTTATTTCTATATGTCAGTTATCCATTTATTTAAATAATCTCTAATTTCTACTTAGACATGAACTAACCTCTAATCTCTACACTCAGTTGAGTGTAATATAATAACAATAAGCCAGGTGCCCCTGATTCTTATAGTTTTAGTGTAAGTCTTAGCATCAGTGTTAGCCTTCCTACTTTGTTCTTTTAAAAAATTGTTTTAGGGGCGCCTGGGTGGCTCAGTCGGTTAAGCGTCCGACTTCGGCTCAGGTCATGATCTCGCGGTTCGTGAGCTCAAGCCCTGCGTCGGGCTCTGTGCTGACAGCTTGGAGCCTGGAGCCTGTTTCAGATTCTGTGTCTCCCTCTCTCTCTCTGACCCTCCCCCCGTTCATGCTCTGTCTCTCTCTGTCTCAAAAATAAATAAACGTTTAAAAAAATTTAAAAAATTGTT